>NW_024716134.1:0-27214 GCF_018991925.1 Homarus americanus | reverse complement strand
TAGTGATGATTGGTGGTTTTATATGTAGTGATGATGAATGGTGTTATATGTAGTGATGATGGGTGGTGTTATATGCAGTGATGATTAGACAATAAAATAATAACAGTTTAATGCTAAAAAAATATACTTTGCTGTACCGTTGTAGTGGAACTTACATACACCGTTAATGAACTATTGATGGAAGAAGAAGTTTTGAGGACTCAACAGTGAGACAATATGGAGCCTCCCGGAGGGTGGCGTCCTACCGTAGCCTAGCGAATGAGCCGCCCGGAGCAAACTTGGCATGGATAGCAAGTGTCATGTGCTTATCTCAAAAAAACTCCAACCAGCCCGATCCGACACACCCACACCGACCCGACCCGTTAAACCACACAGAGGTTGAAAAGTCGTATCACATCCCACGTATTATAGGTAATTTTATCCTTATAAACATACTACTACACGTCCACTACAACACCCGTACTACTGTACACGTTCATTACAACACCAGTACTACACGGTCACTACAACATCCATACTGCACACACGTTCGCTATCCTCAGTACAGGAGAAGAGCGCCAGGCTATGGAGGTTTTACAGCAGTATTGCAACCTGGAACAGACAGTGAAATAACAGTAGACAACAAAGGGGTGGTCCCCTACAATCCTCTTTTGAGTAAAGCATTCAATGCGCACATCAATGTGGAGTTCTGCAATTCAATCAAGTCCATCAAGTATGTCTGCAAATATGTCAAAAAAGGCTCTGACCAAGCGATCTTTGCATTGGAAATGGATGGAAATCATGATGAGGTGACACAGTTTCAGCAAGGCCGTTATATATGCAGCAATGAAGCCCTATGGAGAATTTTTAATTTTCCCATACACGAACGATGTCCAACAGTAGTTCATCTGGCTGTTCACCTAGAAAATGGCCAAAGAGTATACTTCACAGAAGAGTCCCATCAAAATCAAAAGGCAAATCCTGCTGATACGACCAAAACTGCATTCTTCAAGCTTTCACAGGAAGATGAGTTTGCTCAAATACTCCTGTATGTTGACGTACCCAAGTTCTACATATGGCAGGCTTCAATGAAAAAGTTCCAGAGAAGAGCTCAAGAATCCGATGTTGAAGGATATCCAGGGATAAAGTTAGGCGATGCTTTGGGAAGTGTCTACACGGTTCACCCCAACAACTTTGAATGCTATTGTTTGAGACTACTTTTGCACCACATCCGTGGCCTTACATCATATGCAGCACTCAAGGCAGTGAATGGACAAGTCTGCAGAACCTATCGGGAAGCGTGCAATCTCCTTGGCCAACTGGAAGATGATGGTCACTGGAATGACACATAAGAAGAGGCAGCAGCTACTCAATCGCCAATCAGAATGAGGAACCTGTTTGCCATCATGATTGCTACATGTGGACTTTCCAACCCAAGCCAGCTTAGGAAAAAACACCAAGAAAGTCTTTCAGAGGATCTGCTTCATCAAGCAAGAAGAGAACATCCTGGTCACGAGATTGAGTTCATGGATGACATGTTCAACAGGGCACTGATCATGCTGGAAGACAAAGTGATGGAGCTATGCGGAAAAAACCTGATCAACCTTCTGTTGGCCAAAGTACGTCATCAGGAGAAAATTGCTCTTGCTGTGGCATCCTCAGGCATTGCTGCAACACTACTAGAAGGAGGACGTAGTGCACACTTAACTTTTAAACTGCCTCTCGACCTCGCTCACAATAAGAATCCAGTGTGCAACATCAAAATAGGATCGGCAAAGGCAAAACTCTGAGAAAAACGCAGCCTCATAGTCTGGGATGAATGCACTATGTCTCACAAGTTAGCGTTTGAAGCATTGGACAGGACCTTTCAAGACGTACGAGAAAATGACCAACTCATGGGTGGCATTACAATGGTCATTGCTGGAGGCTTTCGCCAGACCATACCTGTCATTCCTCGAACCACTCCAGCTGATGAACTGAATGCGTGCCTCAAGGCATCATACGTTTGGAGAAGTGTTTAGACACTCACACTATCCACAAACATGAGAGTACATCTACAAGGAGATCAGGAGGCTGGACGGTTTGCAAACCTTCTACTACAGATTGGGAATGGAACTTTCCCTGTTGATTGAGAAGGACAAATAATCATTCCTCAAGGTTGTGGAAATGTTGTAAAGTCCTCAACTGAGCTCACTAACATGGTCTACCCAAACATTATCCGCCACTAAAAGGATCACAAGTGGCTACGTGAACGCGCAATTCTGGCACCAAAGAATGAAACAGTGGTTGAAATCAAAATGACTCTACTCAGACAGCTTCCAGGCAGTGAGACCTCATTCAAATCTGTTAATACAGTAATCGACCAGGACCAAGCAGTTCAGTACCCTGCAGAATTCTTTAATTCCTTTGAGCCAGCTGGAATGCCTCCTCACCACCTCACTCTCAAGATTGGAACTCCTATAATGCTCTTAAGAAATCATGAACCATCAATCCTCTCCAATGGCACAAGACTGTTGGTGAAGAACATGATGCCACATGTACTGGAAGCTACAATACTGACAGGAAAAAATAAAGGAGAGGATGTTTTTATACCAAGGATACCACTCATCACCACTGACCTGCCATTTGAGTTCAAGCGACTTCAGTTCCCGGTTAAAGTGAGCTTTGCCATGACCATCTACAAAAGCCAGGGACAGTCCCTAAAGATGGTTGGCCTAAACCTGGTGTCTCCTTGCTTCTCTCATGGACAATTCTATGTTGGATGCTCCTGAGTGGGAACTGGCAAAAATCTGTACATACTTGCTCTTAATGGCAAAACCAAAAATGTGGTCTGCCTTAATACACGACAGTGAGACAATGTGGAACCTCCCGGAGGGTGGCATCCTACCGTGGCCTAGCGATAGAGCCTCCCGGACGGCGACTATTCCGCTAGTATATAATATTATATATATGTATATATATATATATATATATATATATATATATATATATATATATATATATATATATATATATAATCAACGACCTCACCAGCCAGAAATCGAACCCTCGACCGACTGGGTGGGACTAGGGAATGCTACCGACCAACCCACAAGGACACCACTGTAGTGTCCTTGTGGGTTGGTCGGTAGCATTCCCTAGTCCCACCCAGTAGGTCGAGGGTTTTATTCCTGGCTGGTGAGGTCGTTGATTATATGTTCAAAGTCCGCGTGTTATATGGACTAAAAATGAAGTATATATATATATGTATATATATATATATATATATATATATATATATATATATATATATATATATATATATTTATATATATATCATATAGCTCCACAGGTATATGCTGATAACCACAAGGAAAAAGAAAACACGAAGTTCCCAAGCGCTTTCGTGTAATTCACATCTTCAGGGGTGAGTACAGACTAAGGAGAAATACATAACAAGGCAAATATATATGCAGTAGAGGAATGTGAGATCAAGTCCACAATAGTCAGGTTATTAGGTAGTGACCCTACTAATCTTCAAAAAACACCGCAACAGTCGGTAGTCAGGTCAGAGGGTAAGATGACCCAACCTTCTCACCTGGTTACAAATCTTCTTAATTACGAAATCATCCAGTTTGTACATACCATTACTCAAATTCATGTTGACGGATTCGGTATGTTTAATGAAACTGGATTCTATAGAATCCAGTCTCATTAAACTTCGTGTTTTTTTCCTTGTGGTTATCAGCATATATATATAAATATATATTTATATATATATATATATATATATATATATATATATATATATATATATATATATATATATATATATATATATATATATATATATATATATATATATATATATATAATATTCAGAAATTTCAGAGTAATTTCAAATGCCGCGCCATTGGCGATACTGAGCTTTCAAGGTCGTCTGAGGGAAGAGAGCGCTCCCCGCACATAGTGGGAGGTTGTGGAACTAGGCCTATATGATATTAAATATAATTTGCCGAATTAATAATGATGCGATTCATGAAGTTAAGGGACTATTATTGAATTTGGAATTATTATAGATCGTTTATCAGTCTGAATAATGTTACGGGTGTCCCAAGGAGTTATTAGTTAGGCGGAAAATATGTCACTTAGGCCTAAGTTAGCGCCTTGGAGAGACGCGACGCTGGCTAGGTCAGTCACGTGGAGGCATTCAGTCCAGCAAGACGTCCCTGCGCGTCCGTCACAGAAATAGTCACGTGGCCTAGTCACCTGTGTTGCACTATTGCAGTATAACAAGTAAGTCTCATTCGATCTCAGACAGGGTTAAATAGGGCAGTGATAAAGTTAACAAGAGCTAACAGTGAGTTCATTTCAGGGTTTCCGTCAGAACCCACTTGACTGCGAGAAATTGACTGGGAGAAATTGACTGCGAGAGTGATGACTGAGAGAGATTGACTGCGGTTTGAGACTGCCGTTGATGATTGAGGGTGGCGATTGTCGCCATTGGACCGATCAGTGTAGGCCTGTCACTGTTTAGCGGGGTATCAAAGGATCTCTTGAGTGAATCTAGCCGTCTGGGTGTCCAGCTGACGACGGGATAATCGTTGGGGTCATCAGCTTCCTCTACCTCGGCTCACAATACCACTTGTCTCAAGCAGCTTAGTGAAACCCTCTTGCTAACGGGAAGCTAAAGCTTCTCTCAACTGTACAAGGTCTGATTGGCTCACTACCTTCCGTTTCATGGATGTACTGGGGGTAAGGTGAGGCCAGCTGAGTGATACAGGGCCGCACACTGGGGCCAAGAGTCAGTGGAGTTTAGAGGTACACTTTCCAAGGTGGAGAAAGGCTGATTTGGGCCTTAAACTACGGGTGCCTGTTGGTTGTGCCTTAAACGACTACGGAGTGCAGGTGGAATCTGTGTGTGTGTTAGGTTAGGAAGCATGGTTCACGGGTATTGGTGGACTCGTTAACTTCTTAATAACAGTGACAATATTTTTGTGTGTAGTTAATACAATTTTTCAGTTACTGATGTTGTCTGGCTGTGTGTAGTTAATATTTCCTATAATTTTGATAGTATTGTTTTTTAATGTTGTGTCACTAATTGATGCTAGAGAATGAGGGAACTGTTTTTCAGATGAGGTTCCTCCTCTGTTGTAAGTGATACTGTGATTTAGTTCCTTTAACGCATGTAATATTTCTTTATAATTTCAATCTCAGGTATAACATTTGTTCCTCAGAGTAGTGTTTAAGTTAGGTTAGGAGGTGTGCATCTGTTGGGGTAGTACAATTTTGTGGAGTGCCATGAAGGCCTACTCAGGGTGGAGTTAATACCATTTTCTCAGTACTTGATATAATTTTGTTGAGTGCCCTTAGGGCCTATTCATTGTAGAGTTATCAATTTCTCATTTTTTTAATACCATTTTCTCAGTGATTGATATTATTTTGTGAAAACCCTTAAGGCCTGTTTCATGTGTGCAAGCAACACTTCTTAATACTTTGAATTTATTGTTGTCTAATGAGGCATTGTCTGAGTTTCTAATAATTTCAATATCATGTATAACTTTTATTCCCCAGAGTAGTGTTTTAAGTTCAGGTTAAGTTCAGGTTAAAAAGTGCGCATATTGGTGCACCATTATTTGATTGTGTTTGTAGTGTTGGAGGGAATATAAGTGTAAATTATACAGTGTGTCTCATTCATCCCAGTCACAGACGCTATCCTTCCACGGGTCACGGACAATTCATTTTGTTAGTAAATTTAAGTGCTCTTGTGCTGGTTCGGGATTTCTCACTAAGGGGCGCTTCCACTGCCATTACCATCTAATAATCTTTCATAAACCCCAAGTCAAGTGAGGAAATTAAAGTCCAGTAAATTCCGACCGGTTACAAATGGTAGCAGAGCGTAGTTATTTTTATTTCGTGACTGATAGTTCTGTGGTTGGGATAATGAGCGTAATCATGGAGTGGATGGAAACGGTAGAGAGTGTGACCCCAACTCTACTCATGCTCGCCGTGGGAATGGGTTTGTTGTGGTTGACGGTGCGGGGTTACTCGGAGAAAAGGAGAGACAGCCCGGGGTTGGTACAGTTGAGAGAAGAGTTCGTGGAACGTATTGGGAAGCTAGAGGGGAAAATCCGGGGAGAGTACCAGGAACGATTGGAACAGTTAGAAAGGAAGATCAATGGGGAATGTCAGGCATGGGCAAACCAAATCAGGGGGGAGTATGGAGTATATGTACAACAGTTAAGGGGGAAGTACCACACACAATTGCAACAGTTAGAGAAGGAACATCAACAACACCTAGTTCAGTTGGGGGATGCACTAGATAGGGTAAAGACACAGTATCAAATACAGCACGATGAGACAATGTGGGAGATGAGGAGACACAATAGTAGAGAGGGAACTAGTCTCGGGGCTGGGTTGACCATGTCTAAGTTCGACGGTAGGCCAGGAGTAGAGGTAGGAAAGTGGTTAAGAGAGGTTGACCGAACCCTCAAGCTGCTAGACGGAGACGAAGTCAGTCGAATCCAATTCATAATAAGGCATCTTGCGGGGCCTGCGGCAGATCACGTATACAATGCACGCAGAGACTGGGAAACCGTAGACGAATTAACTTGTTATTTGAAGCAGCAATACGGCGGGCAGACGGCCACGTACCACGCCATTCAGAAGGTGATGAATCGGAAACAACGGAGCAATGAGACGCTTCTTGAATATTATGATGCTATGCTCGATTTAAACGATGAGTTGAACCACCATGGTCATAAATATGATAAGGCCCTGTTGGGAGATGCAATCACTCGGGGGCTCAAGGAGGAACAAAGCCGTATGTGGTTATTGGAGGAGATCCAGAAGTATCCTCACCGTAGTCTAGATGAGTGGATCACGGGGCTGAGAGAGGCGGAACAAAAACGAGAGGCTTTGAGGGAGGTACCGCTGACTAAAGGCAGAGAGAACGAACCGCAGGCTGGAGGCTCGATTCTCCCGATGTGCTATGCGTGTGGACAAGAGGGCCACCTCAGTTTCAATTGCACGAACAGGTCCGGACCAGGAGAGAGTGTCCCAAGGGGATACGTGGCCAATGGCCAGTATCGAGTTGGAAATAACAATTGGAACTGGCGGTCGGGAAATGGTCAAGGCCAGGCAGTCCCCGCCAACCGTTCCTGGCCTCACCAATAGATTCCACCGGCGATGTTATGAATCAAGAGAGAGCGGACCCGTGGTCAAGCGTGGTCCGCATGACAAATTTCGGTGCTGGTAGCGGGTCGTGAAATGTGGGGTTTAGCAGATACTTGGGCAGAAGTGTCGTTAATTGATGAACTTTTCTACCGTCGGGAGCTGGATCCTGCAGGCGTGGTGTTGCAGCCCACTCGAATAAGGGTAAAAGGGGCGTCAGGGTTTCCAGTGCCGTGTGTGGGGTGTATTCGGGTCACTATGGTCGTATGTGGGGTGGAAGTCACTGATGTGGGGATGTTGGTTTGTCCAGGGATTGAGACCCAGGGTAAGGGGCAATCGCATGTCGGGTTGTTGGGGATGAATGTGCTGGGGGAGGTTGCGGAGATCTGGCCGCACATGTATCACTTGTGCAGGGAAGCCAGGAGCACCGCTCAGTGGGAAAATTGCTTGCATGAGGTTAGGCAGTTATGTGCAATAGAGGCCATCAGCCTGGGGTATTGTATGACGGAGAGGAAGAAAAGCCCAATCATCCCTCCCCGGAGTACTCGGTTGCTGTCAGTATGTGTTCCCTCATTAAGCCAGGTAGCTGACAAAGAAGTAGTGATTGAACCTCTAACCATAGAGGATGAAGGTTGGATGCCTGAGGGTGTGATAGTGTCTGATAGTCGTAAGAACTTGAGGGGCAATTGGCGGATTGGGAAAGTGGCTTCTGGGACGGAAGTCGAGGAAGACATCAGTGAAGAGGTGTATGTGAGGACAGTTCAACCGGATGCCCGTACGGAGGTCAAAGTGCACACGGAGGAAATGAATGAGGAACAAGAGAGTGCAGTTAGGTGTTTAATAGAAGAGTTTAGTGATATTTTTGAAGGAGAGGGCCAGCCCATAGGAAAGGCTATTGGGGTTCAGCATGAGATCCCAGTGACCACAGACAGGCCAGTTAGGGTGCCATATCGGAGGATCCCTCCAAACCAGGTACCAGAGGTGAAGCAGCACATTAGCCAGCTGTTAGATCAGGGAGTAATTCAGCATAGTGAGAGTCCGTACTCTGCCGCCATTGTAGTAGTGAGGAAAAAGGACGGGACGCTGAGGTTGTGCATTGACTATCGTGACTTAAATAAGGTCACGGTACGCGATGCGTTTCCTCTGCCTAGGATAAATGAAACTCTAGAATCTCTGACGGGGGCCCAGTTTTTCTCAACGTTTGATCTGGCGGCGGGATATCACCAGATAGAAGTAAAACCTTCAGACCGTCCAAAGACTGCCTTCAGCACAAGCTTCGGACACTTTGAGTACAGGCGACTGCCTATGGGATTGTCAAATAGTCCGGGAACCTTTCAGAGATACATGGAGCGGATTTTAGGGGATAAGATTTTCTCCTCGTTGCTTGTATACCTTGATGATGTGATGGTGTTTTCAAGTACAATAGATCAGCATATAGTCAGATTGAGGGAATTATTTTGCAGGATGAGGGAGAATAACTTAAGATTTAAACCTAAAAAGTGTGAAATAATGGCTTCAAAAGTAAGTTATTTAGGATATCAGGTGTCAGCTGAAGGCATCACAGCTGATCCTGAGAAAATTAGGGTAATAAGAGATTGGCCAGTCCCCCAGACGGTGAAAGATGTGCGGTCTTTTGTAGGGTTCACATCATTTTATAGGAAATTTGTTAAAGGGTTTGCCCAAATAGCTGCTCCACTGCATGCGTTGATGCATGGGAAATCGAAGGATCGGGTAGATAGTGAATGGAGAGAGGAACAGCAACAGGCTTTTGAGAAACTGAAAGACAAGGTGACGCAGACACCAGTGTTGGCTTGCCCAGATTTCACTCAGGAGTTTATATTAGAAACAGATGCAAGTTTTCGTGGGCTAGGTGCGGTGCTGTCCCAGCGGAAGGATGGCAGGTTGCATCCGGTGTGCTATGCGAGTCGGGGCCTGAGGAAATCAGAACGTAACATGAACAACTATAGTTCTCGTAAGTTAGAGATGTTAGCACTCAAATGGGCAGTAGTGGATAAATTCAGGGATTATTTGGCAGGGAAACATTTCACAGTCTATACAGATAACAACCCACTCAGTCACCGCGAGAAGGCTAAACTAGGTGCCGTGGAAAGTAGGTGGAATGCGGATCTCGAGCAGTTTAACTTTACTATAGAGTACAAGCCGGGGAAGAACAACATTGTGGCGGATACTCTATCTAGAATCCCGGCGGAACAGGAGGAAGATAGTGAAGAAGAGTATACAGCGATGCATGTACTAGAGGAGAACGGGGCAGGAAGGAAGGAACTGTGGACGATGGATGGGCTGCGTAAGGAGCAAGAAGGCATGGACTATATGACAAAACTGCGAAGATGGTTGGTGGGAGAGCTGCCAGAGGATGAGGTACAGGTAGAGCTCCAAAATGATGATTTCCGCAAGATGTACCGAGCTAGGAAATCCCTGATCGTAAGAGAAGATGTTGTCTGGCATAGAAGACCCGAAGGGAAGAATCTATGGAGGGAGGTGCCAGTGTTAACTCCAAACTTGCAGGAGGCTTTGACTAGAGCCTGCCACGACGAGTTTGGCCATCAGGGGCGAGATCGCACCCTGTCGCTGGTGCAGGAGCGAGGGTTCTGGTCAGGCATGGGAGAAACAGTGCGAGACTACATAGCCAGCTGCGAGAGGTGTGGAGTAGCAAAAGATGAAGTGCCGAAACCCCAACTGCATTTAGGGACGATTGAAGCTGCAAAACCATTGGTTTGATACGAGATGGCACATTGTTGAGGTCCTAAATCCAAGGCCCGGTTTATATCGCATTGAGCCCAGTGGGGGAGAAGACCTGGAAGCGAGAGTGGAAAACCGGAGCAACTTGAAGGCTGCTCCAACCCTAAGGCATCCGGGAGACCCAGCGATGGATGAATCTGAGGAGGAAGACGAGGAGCCCCACTCCAGATGAGCAGGATGAAGAGAAGTAGTTCGGAGAGGTCGATCGAGCCTGCAACTGAAAGACGAAGCCGACAAATTACAGTTTAGGTTGCAGGGTAATGAGAAGGGGCAGGTCATCAGAGGGGATTGGAGAGATGGTTAGGTCAGAGATGTGCGTTGAGTAGTGGTTGCTGTCATGAGCGGGATTGAGAGTACGGTTGTAATGTCCAGGGCCTCACTAAGATGGACTGGTACATTGTCAGAGGGTTGGTCTGCCGGCATGAGGTTCGGAGACGTGGACTGAGTATTGTTTTGACACTGGTTCCTCTTAGCTCAAGGGCCAGGCAAAAGGAGAGCATGTTGGAGATGGACTGAGTATTTTTTTTTGACACTGGTTCCTCTTAGTTCAAGGGCCAGGCAAAAGGAGAGCATGCTTGTTTTGGACTGTGTATTTTTTTTGACACTGGTTCCTCTTTGTTCAAGGGCCAGGCCAAAGGAGAGCATGTTTGTTTTGGGCTGGTATTAATTTTGACATTGGTTCTCTAGTTAAGGGCCAGGCAAAAGGGGAGCGTGATGTTCTGGTTGGATTGAGTTGGGCTAGGAAGAAATGGAGTTGCTAGCTGCGAGTGGAATAGTACAGAGTTGAAGGTGGGTTCTAAGTTGTTCTCTCAGCACATGAGGGCAGTGCTGTCTTTTTTTAGGGGGGTCGAGTGTTAGCGGGAGAGAAAAGGAGAGAAGAGAAGACGGGAATGCTGCATTTAGCAAAAGGGGTGAGGTGCAGTCCTTAGAACAAAATTTTAGGGGGGTCGTATGCATGTTTTCTCAGCACATGAGGACAGTGCTGTCTTTTTTTTAGGGGGGTCGATTGTAATATCCAGAAATTTCAGAGTAATTTCAAATGCCCCGCCATGAGTGATACTGAGCGTTCAAGGTCATCTGAGGGGAGGGAGCGCTGCCTGCTCGTAGCGAGAGACTGCGGAAC
Source organism: Homarus americanus (assembly GCF_018991925.1). NCBI lineage: Eukaryota > Metazoa > Arthropoda > Malacostraca > Decapoda > Nephropidae > Homarus > Homarus americanus. The sequence continues at coordinate 16,200 of NW_024716134.1, read as the reverse complement.
TAGGCCTATATGATATTAAATGTAATTTACCGAATTAATAATGATGCGATTCATGAAGTTAAGGGACTATTATTGAATTTGAAATTATTATAGATCGTTTAGCAGTCTGAATAATGTTACGGGTGTCCCAAGGAGTTATTAGTTAGGCGGAAAATATATCACGTAGGCCCAAGCTAGCGCCTTGGGGAGACGCGACGCTGGCTAGGCCAGTCCCGGAGAGCATTCACACAGACAAGACGTTCCGCGCGTCCATCAGAAATAGTCACGTGGCCTAGTCACCTGTGCTGCGCTATTGCAGTATAACAAGTAAGTCTCATTCGATCTCAGACAGGGTTAGATAGGGCAGTGATAAAGTAAACTAGAGCTAACAGTGAGTTCATTTCAGGGTTTCCGTCAGAACCCACTTGACTGGAGTTGACCGGAGTTGACTGCGAGAGATTGACTGCCGTTGATGATTGAGGGTGGCGATTGTCGCCATTGGACCGATCAGTGTAGGCCTGTCACTGTTTAGCGGGGTAGCAAAGGATCTCTTGAGTGAACGAGTGCTCCCGACAACTAAAACGACACGGGACCAGCATCAGCAGTGGGTGATCAGTTCTTACCACTCCGGTGCACAACCCCACATGTCCCGAGCAGCTAGTGAAACCCTCTTGCTAACGGGAAGCTAAAGTTTCTCTCAACTGTACAAGGTCTGATTGGCTCACTCCCTTCCGCTTTATGGACGCACTGGGAGTACACTGAGGCTATCTGAGTAAACTAATGGTCACACACTGAGACCGTGAGTCTAGGTCTCTAGGAGATACCTAGAGGAACATTTTCCCTCCCTTATTACGGGTGTAGTTAACACCATTCCTCAGACTGATATTATCTTGACGTGTGTAGTTTAATAGTTTCTAAATAATTTTGATAATATTGTTTTGAATGTTTGTGCCATTAAGTGGAACCAGAGTGATACTGTGATTTGATTCTTTTAATGCCTCTAATTGTTCTTCATAATTCTGATCTCAGGTATAACCTTGTTCCCCAGAGTAGTGGTTAAGTTAGGTTAGGAAGTGTACATCTGTTGGGGTGCTATAATTTTGTTGAAAGCCCTTAAGGCCTATTCATTGTAGAGTATTTAATTTCTTATATTTTATTACCATTCCTCAGTGACTGATATTATTTTGTTGAAAACCCTTAAGGCCTGTTCATTGTGGAGTATTTAATTTCTTATTTTTTAGTACCATTTCCTAAGTGACTGATATTATTTTGTGAAAGCCTTAAGGCCTGTTCATGTGGGCGAGCAACATTTCTTGATACTTCAAATTTATTGTTGCCTGTGTTTCTAATAATTTCTATGTCATGTATAACGTTTATTCCCCAGAGTAGTGGTTAAAGTTTAAGTTAAGAGGTGCGCATATTGGTGTACCATTATTTGATTGTGTTTGTAGTGTTGGAGGGAATATAAGTGTCTAAATTTTACAGTGTGTCTCATTCATCCCAGTCACAGACGCTATCCTACTGTAATGTGATACAGGTGATTAATTTTTATCCCTTGTACAAAATATATGACGTTTATATTCAAATTATTCGCCGTCTAGTAAGGATTCCAGCAATGCAAATTATATTCCCCTAACTTTAGTCTGAGATATTATATAAGACAAAAACTGTAAGCCTAAAACCCTGGCTGGGCAGAGAGAGGGAGGGAGGGAGCAGGAGGTGAGGTGATATGTTTGACAGTTGGCGCCTAAGGTCTAATGTGTGTTTATTTATCAGTCCTTAAGTGACTAAGCTTCTCTCTTATAAAATACCAGTAAAATGACGTGGGAGAATATAATTTACATTGCTGGGATTCTTGTAAGATAGTGATTAATTTGAATATAAACAAGCTATAAAATGCACTGTACATAACAATTTTAGTACCATAATCATTTAGTACATGTACAGTACAAGTTTGCATTTAGGTCATTTATTTCTTTTACGTTTCTTCTAGGCAAGACACCGCATACTATTGGGATCCCTCCCCTATCTCTAACCTTCCGTAGCGCTTCCCTATATTTCTTGAAACGTTCCTCACTCCTAACCCTTCCTATGTCGTTACCTCCCACACTACTGGCTTGGTACCCTCCCTTGAAAAACCCTGTCTAACCTCTCAGCTACATGCTCTATCCCAGCCCCAGGAAAACACACCCTAGTCCTACGTTTCCTATCTCTTGCACAAAAAGTCCTATCTAAAAACCTCACCTGGCTGTCCCCAACTCCCACGACCTTACCACTGGGCAGGGTTTGTACAACTGCCCTTTTCTCTCCTGGCACCACACTGTCCTGCCTCTTCTCTTCCTCGCCAGCTTCTTTCAACACTTGGTAGGGGTTACTGCACTGCACACCCTGGTCAGCTATCCTGAGTCTGACCCTAGTCCCCTTGGAGACAACCACTCTCCACGCCTGCTCCTCCTTCAGGCAGGACACCAACCTGAAGGAGTTCAGTCCTGAGGGCTTTGTTCTCCCCCTTTTGAGCGTCTATCTCATTCCTCAACTGCTCCAGCTGACTTAACAGAGTGGCCAGGGGGTCGTCTTCCCTCACACACCATCCCTCTTCCCCCACAACACAACGATCCATGGCGGCCATTTCCTATGGTCACTAACACGAGCACTTAGGGGCACGTCCTTCTCCAAGCTACTGTAGGTCAGGTAGCATCTTAAGTCCATCAAGTGATACACGGGAGTGTATCACTTTCTCAGTTCACACTAGCACTACTTTTTCTCTGTGCTCTCATTTGTATTGTGTTTATGGAGTACCCTTTTAGTGTTAAATGCTGTTTCCTCCATCAAGCATGTCTGGAAAAGGTCCATCTGCCTCCTCTGGGGCGTCTAAAGCTAAAAAGGCACAAAAAACAATCACAATGGATGTGAAATTAAATGTGATCACCCGCCTTCAGAGAGGAGAGCGTGTGTCGAATGTTGGCCGCATGCTTGGTTTAATTGAGAGCACTGTTCGTACCCTGTGCTGTAGGTAGTAGGTATTAGGCAGCTACCAAACAGGGAAAGATATTGGAAGCATAATGTGGTCTATGGTAGACCCTACTGCTATATGGCATCACGAAAATTGTGACCAGGTTGCTGATCTGACTTTCTGCCTCATTTACATACAATTGCAGGGTCTCAATTGTTTCTCTTACTGTTGACAAAACACACATATATTCTTTTTCACTTTTGATCTTTTTTTAATTTTTGTATTTCTTTATGGTTCTTTATTATTATTATTATTACATTTTTGCCCCCCAGGCCCCGATGTGGATCAGTGACCTGTGCTTGGGTGGCCTAATCCCAAGAAAAAAAAATATACCCCCTAATCTGTAACATTTACATGTATTCTTATAGGAAAATGATGTTTAATTTGTGTGATTTTTAATTAAGCGGTGGTTTTCAAGAACACAACCTCGTATAAAAGAGAGGTGGGTGCACTTATCAATCCCTGTATATGGCAAAATATTAAATGATCTATTTATGACACAAAGATTGCAAAAGGATTTATATACAGGTATTTTAATTACTCACTTTGTAAAACACCAGCACTCTGCATGGTGCGCCACATTAACAGGCCACCCACAGCTGTGTGCAGCCGATGTTCTTCATCCATTTGATAATTTCCCTTATCCTCTAGAAGAGTATAAGGTTTATATGGCCTGTGAAAGACAAATGGATGTATTACCCGCCTAATAGTACAAAAAGAAACAAAATTGTTTATTCATATTTAAAACTAATCAAGTTAAAATCAACACCAAAACCTTTTAACTGGTAGAATGTCTATCAGATTTCTTTTACACTATTTCAAGCCTTTTTTCCACTGACAGCAAAGTGGCCAGTGTCAAAAGAAAACACTCACACATTATCACTGCTGTAAATGATGTAGCTGTCAGGGTACTTCACTTCAACAACGAGCCAATTCTGGTTTACTGTCACTTCACACGAACCTGCATCACACACCACCACCAGCATACCCTTCCCCAACCACCACTTGATGCCAATGCTCTCCATCAACTTAATTATTTTGTCTGAATAACAAAGAATAAGGTAGAAAACTCAAATACCTCATAGTATTAAAATGCTACAGAGAAAACATTATCACACTACACTATTGGTAACTTTGTTTGGTTAAAAATATAGTACAGTATAATATAGTCTGCATTTACACGGTCAATTGAAACCGTGGAGGTCCGAGTAAAACGAGAAACGTGTAAACGAAATAACAGAACATATGGAATTAATTGAAATAGAGACTGGGCCGACCCCCAAACTACACTTTCTCAGACACAATATGTACGTTGTAGTAAAACTAACATCTTAATTTTATGATGGTATGCACACACAATTAATATATAAGAGAAATATCAGTAATATTAGGTTTTTTAACACTTACGTTAGTAGAAGAGATGGCAGGGCACACGAGGATGGGAGGTTGATTCCGAGGCAGAGGGCAGATTAGTGGCCCTCAAGTGTATCACTTGTATCACCTGTATTACTATCCACCACAGAGGCTAGCAGGGCCTCCTCGTCAAACCCTTCAAAGGCCATATCCTCACTATCACTGACTTGGGCTGGCTGTGGTGGGTTGCGGGTGAAGAACTCAGTAATGTTCCATTAACGGCTAGCATTGATGTGGTCGTGATACATCTGGACATACGGCTCCATCGATTTCAACAGAAGGTTATTTGACACTTCATAGCGATGATTCACTGGGTCTTAGGCAAGGATGAGCTTGATTTTCTCAGCAAACTCGATGACCGCCTTCACATACTATGTGTCAGTTTGTTCCTGTTCTTCCGTAACACCTTGCTGTTCACTGACGTCATCACCTTCTAACATCTCCTCTGCAGTCACCTCAGGTTGCTTGATTACCTCCAGGATGTCATCGTTGGTGGTCTCGGAGAAGGCCTGCAGCTCTAACACTTAGAGCAGCCTCTCTTGCTATGCCCAATGCCACAGCAACAGATTGAACCTCACCAGCCACAGCTTGACTCTGCCTCCCACCTGGGATACCCTCCAACACATGCCGCCACTTATGACGAATCGTTGCCACAGACAGCTGCCCCCATGCCTCCACCAAGAAATCAACAGCTTTCTTGACGTTAAAAAGTTTCCAGAACTGCTTAACTCGCACTTCATGGTCCGCCAAATCTTGTTCTGGATCCTTGTCCTCGCTCTCGCTATCGGTGCCACTCAGAAGGTCCTGCAATTCATCCTTGGTGTTGGTGAAGTCGTTCAGGAGCCAAAACTTCTTTGCGGAGAAAGCAGCCTTGACGTTGCATGTCAACTCCTGATCCATGGGCTGGATTAACGACGTAGTGTTAGGGGGAAGGAAGATCACTTTTACATTGGGGTGACGATCCAGCAATAGGGGTGAGTGCCCTGGTGCTTTGTCATGGAGCAACAAAATGTTGAATGGAACATTATGTTGCTCGCAGAGTTTCTTCATGTCAGTTGTCAAACCAGGAGAGGGGCAGACCAGTGAACATCCACGCCTTACGTGAGGTTAGCCAATGGACATTTAGCTTGCTCATGTCCATATTTTTGTAGGCATGCGGCTTGCGGGCTTTGTGGATCACAGACAACTTCAGCTTACAAGTGCTGGAGGCATTGGTGGTGAACAGGATGGTGATGCGCTCCTTCTGCAACTTCCGGCCCCAACACTTGCTGGCAGACTTTACTATGAAGGTCTTGGATGGCAATTTCTTCCAAAACAACCCGGATTCATCTATGTTGAATACTTGGTCGTCGGTGTACTGTCCTTCCTCCATAATTTTTCGTAAGAATGGGGGAAAATTCATAGCAGCAGCCCGGTCAGCACTTGCTCCTTCACCAATAATTTCACGTTTGTGATCTTATTATGACGTTTGAAACCCTTGCAGCTGTATTGATATGTAAATACCAAGATATGTGAACACGCCTGACGCCAAGACTCTGTTACCATTCATTGTACCATTTATTCACATGTCTGTATTACTACACATTATTATAGCATGTTTGATATCTATGCTTATGTCTAATGCCTATGTTCACTTACTATGTCCCGATATACTATGTCTGTACCGCGCTAGTCGAGTAATTAGAAGACCTCATTTATTGTCCTAGTAATGTCTAGCAACTCTCCTTGCCTAGCTAGCTAACATCCCTCAGATCCGCTTCGGCCTGCCTACGACGAGGAGTTCCTTGTGCTGGCTCCTGTTCCTGTACCGGTTGGCTATCACGCCAAGTCTTGTACCACTTATTGAATATACCTACTGCTCGTGCTCTGGAGTTTGAAGAACCTTGTCTAGGATTTCACCACACCACATGGCGCAGTTGAGTAGCTCCAACACGACAGTTGACAAGTTGCAAGAGCCGGCCTCGTCTGTTTCCCGGCCTCCTCTGTTTCCCGCCCAGAAGATATACTCCACAGTGCCCCTGGATTTAAAGTGCTTTGTGACCTTGTGAAGTGCCCTAAGTGAAGTGCAGTGCCTTTCATGTCTCTTTGCTATGTTTCTGCGGCCCTACAGGTAGCAGAAACGCCTTCAGCCCAGTTTCCAAGACAGCACTTCCGGCATACATCCTCCATCTGCGCCGGCCCGCAGGCCACTGACTGCCTCCCCTACACTGAGTCACCACCAGCCTCGCCCGGGCGCGCGGAGGAATACAGGGACCAGCACCACCGCCGCCAGCCGCCTCCTCTCACTTCACAAATATTACAGTCAGTACTCTTTTACTTGCCCGCCAGTTCCTGCACTTAGGCAAGTACATTGACGAAAACATAGCACTTCACCTTATTCTCCTTGTCTTTCCCATCGCAACCATACCAAACACGAGATGTCTGACCATGACGATTTGCCGGGAAATTTAGATGAGGATTATGAGGTAGACGAAGCCTCACAGACCCTCCCACCCCCCCTCACGCCTCACACGCCGGGCGCGCCAAATTCAAAGGATGGGAGCCAGGATATACGTCAGTTAATCCACTTCCTACAAGTTTCCCAAGAGAAGGAAGCCCAAAGACGTCAATTAGAGGAGGAAAAACGACGTCAAGAGGAATGGTCAAGACGTCAAGAGGAATTGTCAAGACAGTCAGAGGCATCAGCTTACCGCCTTCAACTTCAACAACAACACCAAGCTGATAACCACAAACTCCTGAGACTATTGGAATTGCTGGCAACGAGGACGACTTCACCAGCTGCCACAACCAATTCGCCAGCTTCAGCCTCTTCATCTATCCTTCAGACAACGCCTCCTCACACGTCACCTATCCCCCTTGGGTATACCTCAGTGCCTTCTCAACCACCTGCTCCAGTTTCAACTCTCGTCGACCTCTCCGTGCCTCCTCCACCGCCTGCCGTCTCGAGTACACCCCTGCACAGCAAGTCTTCAGTTCCCAGTCCCCCACCTCTTCAATCTGATGCAACATATCAAGTATACCGTCAATGGCGACGTCGTTTCGAAGACTTTGCTGTTATGTCTGACCTCAACCGAATGCCCCCTCATAAACAACTCATCCAATTAAGATCGTGCATTTCCCTCGATGTTCAACGCCTCCTAGAGCACACGCTAGCCATCCCCCCTGACTCCCCCAGGTCAGTGACAGAGGTTTTAAACGCCTTGCAGAGTCATTTCCGTGGCCTCCGCAATGAAGCTTTGCGTCATAGGGAACTGCTATCCTGCAAACAAGCTTCTGGGGAATCATTCTCAGACTTCTATGCACGACTTAAGGACCTTGCAGCCGAGGTGGACCTATGTACAGGCGATCCTGTAACCTGTGCTGAGATCCAGCTCAAGATGATCTTGCTGATGGGTGTACGTGACGAGGACCTGCTTCAGAAACTCCTCACCCTCGACTCTGCCTCTTCCCTCACCGACTTCGTCACCTGTTGCAGGTCGTATGAGGCCACAAGAGAGGCTGCCTCAGCTATACACTCATCGCCATCTCAAGTCCACGCCGTCTCCACCTACAAGAGGAATCAACGCCAGATGCAGACGGCGTCCTCTCCACAGCCCCCGTCACAGTCACCAGTTTCTTCTCCCGAATCCTTTAGAAACTGTCAGCGCCAGCATGGTCCAGGAAAGTGCCCTGCGGCTGATAGTACATGTCGAAACTGTGGGTTTCAAGGCCATTGGCCCCGCACAACTCGATGTCCTGCCAACAAGGTCTCATGCAACGCTTGCAACAAGCAAGGACACTTCGCCAAGTGTTGCAGGTCCACCAAGAAGCCTCCATCTCCAGGTCAAAACGTCTCTTTACAGCCCGACAGAACGTCCACACCACCGTCTCCCAAGAACAACAAAGGATGCCGACGCGTGGATGATGCCTCGAGTGACAGGTCCCCCAAGCCCGTCAATGTTCGTCTGTCCTACGGTACCAACTCTTCCAACCTCCTGATGATACCTGACACGGGCGCGGACATCACGGTGATTGGACCAACACACCTGGACGCCCTCAACATTCCCAGGAGTAGCCTGTCACCCACAGCCATGAACGACGTGCTCACAGCGGACGGGTCCCCGATGTCTCCACCTTTGGGTTGCTTCAAGGCAACACTACAGCTCGGTCCCAAGTCTTGCCTTGCCACAGTCCACGTCCATGAGGGCATCCAAACCCCTCTCTTGTCATGTGGCCATTGTCAGGACTTGGCCATCGTCTCATCCGAGTTCCCAAAGCCCATCCTCGCCGTGACACACCTCAACAGGTGTGCAGAGATACCTGTTTCAGCCATGACCACACCTGCTGCCGCCCGGGAGTTCTTTTTTCGTCAGTTCAGCGACGTCCTTGTCTCCAAGTCCGACCTCCAGAAGACGCCGCTCAAGAAGATGACAGGCCCCCCGATGAGAATCCACCTCAAGCCTGGCGCGACGCCTTTCGCCATCCACACACCCAGGCCTATCCCCTTTGCCATACGGGACAAGGTGAAGGCGGAGCTCGATTCTCTGGTGCAGCAGGGGATCATCAGACACGCCGGTGAGGAGCCCTCCGAGTGGTGCCACCCTATGGTCTTGGCACCCAAGCCTGTAGGTGTTCGCATCACAGTGGACCTCACCCATCTCAACTCGCAGGTCTCCCGTCCCGCCCATCCATCGCCTACGCCCATCCAAGCAGTCCGCAGCGTCACCCCGTCTGCAAAGTTCTTTACCACGGCGGATGCACTACATGGGTACTGGCAAGTCGACCTGGCGGAAGAAGATCGCCACCTCACTACATTCATCACGCCCTACGGCCGCTTCCAACACTGCCGCGGACCCATGGGCTTCGCAGCAACGGGGGATGCGTACTGCCTCCGTGGGGATATGGCTCTGCAGGGTGTCACCAACTGCGTGAAGGTCGTAAATGACATCCTGCTCTTCGACGATGATCTCCCGGCCCACTTGAACCGAGTTCATCTGATGCTCACAAGATGTCGTGCCCATGGTATCACCCTGAACAAAGATAAATTTGTGGTCGCCGCCTCCCAAGTTAACTACTGCGGCTACAACATCTCGCCAGAGGGGATCTCAGCTGATGAGGAGAAGGTCAAGGCCATCAGGGACTTCCCTACTCCAGCGAACCTGACCGACCTTCGCTCATTTATGGGCCTGGTAAATCAGCTGGCCGACTTCTCCCCTAAAATCGCCACATCAGCCCAACCTCTACGCCCCCTCATGAGCCCCAAGCGCTCTTTCCTCTGGACTCCTGACCACGACCTAGCGTTCAGGAATGTTAAGAAGGCGTTGCTGTCACCACCAGTCTTGGCACCCTTCGACCCGTCCTTACCAGTGGTCCTCCAGCCCGACGCCTCCCATCTATACGGCCTCGGATATGCCCTCCTTCAAGATCACGGCCAGGGTAGACTGCACTTAGTTCAGTGTGGCTCCAGGTTTTTGACCGACACGGAGACCAGATACGCCACCATCGAACTAGAGATGCTGGCAGTCGCCTGGGCTATGGCCAAGTGCCGCCTTTACCTGTTCGGCCTTGGGCATTTCACCCTCATGACGGACCATCGCCCGCTCATACCCATCCTCAATCACTACACGTTGGACGCCATCGAAAATCCTCGCCTCCAACGTCTCAAAGAGAAGACCGCCCCTTACGTCTTTACAGCTGTGTGGCGTGCCGGGAAGCTTCTGTGCATACCAGACGCCCTCTCCCGAGCCCCTGTTAGTCGCCCCACACCTGAAGATGAAGTCGACTGTACCACAGCCGCGACTCACGTTCGGTCTTTAGTGACACACACAGCCACTTCTCTTGCTGACAAGACGACGACGACGCCCTCCATCGAAGACGATAGGACTCTCCAGGAGCTTCGCATCGCCGCCGCTCAAGACCCGGCATACGTCCAACTCCTCGACTACGTCTCCGCTGGATTCCCCACCAACCGCTACGACATTCACGCCTCCGCCCTCCCCTTCTGGAAGCTAAGGGATAGCCTCTATGTGGACGGAGAGCTGGTGTTGTACGGCCCCAGGATCGTCGTTCCCGCTGCCCTCCGCCGGCGCACCTTATCCCGCCTCCATGACAGCCACCGCGGCGTTGAAGCCACCAGGCGCAGAGCCCGTCAGACCGTCTTCTGGCCTGGTATTGACGCCGATATTAAGAGCACGGTTGAGGCCTGTGAGCCTTGCCAGCAACTCCAGCCCAGCCAGCAACAAGAGCCGTACCTGTGCAATGACCTCCCGAAGCGGCCCTTTGAGTCTGTGTCCGCCGACTTCTTTCACGTGGCCGGAAAGTCTTTCCTGGTGGTCGCCGACAGGCTCTCTGGATGGCCCGTGGTAGTTCCCTGTGGTCGGGACACCACCTCTTCCAGGGTCATCCGGATGTTCTGTTGCTTCTTCCGGGAAGTTGGAGTGCCTCTCCGCCTCCGAACCGACGGTGGGCCCCCGTTCAATAGCCACGAGTTCAAGAGTTTCGCCGAACGCTGGGGCGTCCACCACATCGTCACCTCCCCTCATTACCCGCAGGCGAATGGCCACGCCGAGGCAGCGGTAAAGTCCGTAAAATACCTCATCCTCAAGACAGCACCGACGGGGAACCTGGACTGCGAGGAGTTCGACAGGGGCCTACTGGAACTCCGTAACACCCCTACCCCTGCCGGACGCTCTCCTGCCCAGGTGTTGTATGGCCGCCCCCTTCGTACTTGTGTGCCTGCCCACCCCCAGTCCTTCTTAGATGAATGGCAGATCAAGGCGGACGAGTGTGACCGCCGTGAGGCTGCCCGGATGGCCCAAGTGACAAGCCACTATGACGCCCACGCCCGCCCCCTTCCCAGGTTGGCCGTCGGCCAGCAAGTACGAATCCAGGACCCGACGTCACACCGCTGGGACAAGGTCGGGGTCGTCATGGGCCGTGGCGAGTCTCGTTCGTACCAAGTCCGCCTCCCCAGTGGTCGTGTGTGGTGGCGAAACAGACGCCATCTCCGCCCAGTGCCATCCTCTAGTGACGAACCTTCCTCCCCGTCCCCTGTGTCCCCTTGCCCAGACCAGGAACGAAGGTCGTCAGTTGATCCTCCCATTGTCCCTCGCCGCTCCCCCCGACTCATGGAAAAAGAGTCCGTAGCCGCTCGAGATTGCACTACGAGCGTAAAGGGGGAGGGAGGTGTATAGATATGTAAATACCAAGATATGTGAACACGCCTGACGCCAAGACTCTGTTACCATTCATTGTACCATTTATTCACATGTCTGTATTACTACATATTATTATAGCATGTTTGATATCTATGCTTATGTCTAATGCCTATGTTCACTTACTATGTCCCGATATACTAAGTCTGTACCGCGCTAGTCGAGTAATTAGAAGACCTCATTTATTGTCCTAGTAATGTCTAGCAACTCTCCTTGCCTAGCTAGCTAACATCCCTCAGATCCGCTTCGGCCTGCCTACGACGAGGAGTTCCTTGTGCTGGCTCCTGTTCCTGTACCGGTTGGCTATCACGCCAAGTCTTGTACCACTTATTGAATATACCTACTGCTCGTGCTCTGGAGTTTGAAGAACCTTGTCTAGGATTTCATCACACCACAGCAGCCACCCAGCGGAAGCAGTGAAGGGTTTGGGCTCTGCAACTCCAATCTTTCTCGCCACTGATACGTACAGTTCTCTCACGTAGTCCTGCAATGCCTGAGTGTCGACCGCCATGTTCCTACTTGACTAATGCATCAAGTACCTGACCAACAAACTTTCAGTCATTAGCAGCACCTTATTGTGGCAATATTTCACCATCAATGCGCCTGCAGATTTTGTGATGCTCATGTGTTCTTTGATCTTGGCGGCATCTTTCTTGATGGTGCGGATCATCTATTCATTCACGCCATGTTGTCGGGCGAGATCCACCTGCCTCGTGCCTTTCTCTAAGTCCTGGACGATTTTGTACTTAGTTTCATAGCTTAAGGCGCGTTGAAACTTCTTGGGCTTGGGGCGGCTTGGGCCAGGTAGTTCAAGGTTTCTCTGGGTGAGGGTCCAGCGGAAGCCATTGTTGAGTGGATTAGCGGGCACAAGGGAGCACTGTATACGCAGAGACGGAGAACAATGGGACTGACGCATCTAAGGTCAGCGACTTATTCCCTCCGGTGGCAGGGCACGCCAGGTTAAATTAGACCAATCACAGCTCGCGGCGGAGGGTATGCAAGGGTGGTAAGGATGTGTGGCCCAATCACAGTCCAAAGCGTCATCTGACGTCAGTGGTGATGTAAGAGCGACCTAGACCGCGTAAATGACCAACCGTGTAAAAAAAATTCATGTAAACCGAGACTATACTGTACTGTATCTCAATTTAGAATTTCTATGTACAGTACAGGTATTATTTTTGCCTATTCAACTTATAACCTGCTCGTCGGGACGGAACCCCGTCGTAAGTCAAGAAAAGACTCTACATAGAAATTCTAAAATGAAACACAGTACTGTACAGTAAAAGTAATAATCAATAATGAAAAATGAATAAAGTGTTACTGTGCACTTACCTTTAATGTAGTCACCTGAATGCACACACGGCCTAAATAGCATTTTAATTAAGCATGGAAACTACATTAATTGGATGAAGCAGAGGAGGAGACAGGGCTGGGTGGGTCATTAAGTTCACGTACTTCAGACAGGCTAACATACTTGCTTGTTGAAGGTATTGGATCATCTTTAGGGAGTGAAGAGGCAGCAGTGGGGGACTTCTTAGAAAATACGTCCAATTTAGACTGCACAGTTTGCCTTTTCTTTTCAATGTAAATCTCCCTGTAGCAAGCAAGTGCATCTTGGGTCAGTCAGTCAACTTTTGCAAACCGCTCAACATTTTGATCCATTTCTTCAAACATTTACATCCCCTTATTAACAGTAGCAAATGCTTCTGCTACTTGTTTCACTGAAAACTTTGGGGGGGGGTGCAGGTTCTTTTACATTTTGTCTTTCTTCTTCCTCTGCAAATTTCTGTGCCTCCAGTTCAATAAGATCCTCGCTACTTAACTCTTCTGCTACACTATCCACCAACTGCTCAATATTTTCATTATCAATTTCTAACTCCAGCTGTTTACCCAACTCCACTATCTTGTTACTAATCACAGAAATTGCTTCATCTTCATTAAATCCTTTGAAATTGTTCACATATCTTTTCAGGACTTTCTTCCATATTCCATTCATGCACTGACCTGTAACCTCATCCCATGCTGCAGCTATGTTCTTTGTACATTGCAAAATGTTGTAGTCCTTCCAAAACTCTGAGCATTTTCTCACCTTCAGTAGCAGCAATAGCCTGAGCGAAGGTCGTACGTAAATAATACGCTTTAAAAGCTGCAATAGCACCTTGATCCATGGGTTGGATGATAGAGGTGTTAGGTGGAAGGTAGACTACCTTAACATGAGGGTGCAGGTTGTCCAGGTGCGGTGGGTGTCCCGGAGCATTATCTAAAATTAATAAAATCTTGAAAGTAATCCCTTGTTGCAGACAATACTCCTTGGCTCATGGAATGAAACAACTCAGGAACCAATCCTCAAACAGTGCTAGGGTCATCCATGCTCTCTTATTACTGCAATAAATCACTGGCAGTGTGTGTTTGCTGACATTTTTAAAAGTCCTTGGGTTGGCTCTTTGAATGGTATATCATGAGGGGTTTTACCTTGAAACCAGCTACATCCTTGAATCCCGGCATGGTTTTTGCCTCTGTGGATTATGTCCATTCTGGCATGCACTTCCATAATAAGCCAGTTTCATCCACATTAAATATTTGCTCAGGCAAATAATTTCCCTCCACGATGACACGAACTAGCTCCTCCTTAAAAGCTTCAGCAGCACCCACATCAGCACTTGCTGCCTCTCCACTCACCTTTACAATATGCAAACTGTAACGGTTCTTAAACCTTTGGAACCACCCATGACTTGCTGTAAAGTTTTGGTCGCACTGATCTCCTGCCTGCTCCTTCAGGCTTTCGAAAAGACTTCTTGCCTAAGCCTGTAGGGTTAGAAGGCTTAAGGGTACACGCTTTGCAGCTGATTATCCATCCACATCACAAGTAATTTCTCTGTCTCATGAATAAGACCTTGTCTTTTTTCGCTATTATTGTTCCCTTTATAGGTGCTGATCCTTTCACTACCTCACGAATTTGTTCCTTGTCCTTCAAAATTGTTGATATCATTGAGTGAGAGAAGCCAAGGTCGTGTGAAATGGTTGCTACCGTTTTTCCATTTTCATATTGCATTATTATTTTCATTTTCATCTCAAAGTAATTGACTCCTCTTTTCTTCTCAGCACCACGAGAACTCTTACTTTTACGTTTGCCAGCCATTTTAAAGGGAATTACAAAGATTTTGTCAGTACACAGCGCGATCACTAACAACAACGACGGCCAAACACTAACTGAGTGGGCTACAACGTGGGTGCTGTACACTACGAGGCGGCCCAGCCCAAGCTGTCGTACGGCGTCACATTACGACCAAACGTCGGGACTCGAAAATACGTAATGTAAAAAATATTTTATACGACCATGGCGGTCGTATGTCAGGGTTGTCGTAAGTCGAATATGTCGTAAGTCGAGGAGAGACTGTATTATCAAGAACTACGCCATCCAACATATGAAGCACGGTAAATTACATGTCACCTGATCATTCCCTGACCATGGTCGTCCCTAGTCCTTCCACAACATTAAATATAGACATCAGTGACAAAAACTTACATTTTCCAGACATGAAATAGAGAACAGTGATGAAAACTTCCATGTTGGAGTTATCGATCTTGTGCATCATTTTGGCACCCAGCAAGTAAATACATACGATGATACTTGAGCAGTAAATTATTATAACCTAAAAATAAGGTATGGCCACAAGTCCTGTATTTCTAGTGGTAACAACACATACACCACAGCTGGCTGCCTCCAGGCTCCTGCTCGAGCCAACCTGTGGCGTCACAACCAATCACAGCTTTTCAGTCACGTGACTTTTTAGCAACTTTAACCCTTATTTTTGTTTAATTGTTGGCCCAATTTATTTAAAAATATCATTACCATAGTGAATTTAAATGTTTTCTTTACCCATTGACCTGCCATCTCATGAAAAAATTCTGACCGACAACTCGTCCATTCACATTAACAATGCTGATATACTGTAAGTGATATCCCCATTGGCCGAAACAATTGTTGCAGAGCACTTCCGGGATGAGAGATTTCCAGTACGGTTGTAGTGGATTTCTCCCGTACAAACGCTTGTCGCTGAGTAGCCGGCCCCGCGAATTCCCCAGTGTATGCCTCGTGGTCTACGTCAACCAGCGCCGCCTTACATGACGGAGGTCAACTATTAAGCCACGCCTACCTCCGCTAAAAAGGACCTGACCTCGTGGTGATCTCTCTTTCTACCTACACCAACCAGCAAGCAACACCACCTCCTCCTCCTCCTGCCTGGTGGCCCTCGCTCCCGCCAGCGACCATGGGAACCCAACATAACGTACCCCACAAATGGTGACCCCCGGAGCAGCTCTAAGCAGACAGCCGCTCCTCTTCCTGCCCCACGTCCTACCGACCCCAACACACCCGTCCTGCCTCAGACGCCGCCCCAGCTCAGCAGTACCCCCTGCCGCTCCTCCTGACGCAGACCCACACACCCCTCTTTTCTCCCACAGGTACCCCCTGATACTGTCCTGCACCCTGCTGCTGTCGCGGACCCAGCTGCTGTCACGGACCCTCTTCCGCTCCTGCTGACGCAGCCCTTGCTCCTGACCCAGGCCCACACACCCCAAGAGGCACATCTGAGGACTCTG
>NW_024716133.1:0-13313 GCF_018991925.1 Homarus americanus | reverse complement strand
TCACGTGATGTGACCATGTCACCTCATAGCCAGTGGAAAATTACAGGGGATAATATGATTATATAAACCCAATGTACTGCCCTGATATTCATATAAGAACTAAGGGGCTAATACACCCCTTTACAATAACACCAGAAGCATCTGGCAAGTGTCACAAGTATATATAAATATTATAAAGGGGCTTACTAAGGAAGGAAGGAGTGAAGGATATTCCTTTAACATATCATCAACATTATTTACATAATATCTTGCCAGTATGGGAAGGATCATCGTGTTTCCATCAGGGGGTCGTGGAGTGGTGGTCCAGCAGGCGTCACGGAAGCGTTGTGTTTGGGGTCATCTTAGGAGGTAACAGTCCAGGTGTTCACCACGGTTCTCACTATACGTCAGCGTAAACCATCATTCATTCATCCGTCTGCGCCACACACAAAAAACTATACTTCACGTGAAACAATAAAAATAACAAATTACGTTCACACATTGTTATTAGTAAACAGCCATTTACCTTTATACTTGGTTTACGAAACATAAATACAAGTTCTGAAACATTCACCAGCAGCGCCCCTCGTGGTGGACTGACGGCCTTGTCCCACCGTCATGTTCCCCGAGGCCAGGGTCAAACCTTGAGGGTGTTGGTGTTGGTAGTTGTTGTTCGTTGTTGTTGTTCGTTGTTGTTGTTCGTTGTTGTTGTTCGTTGTTGTTGTTGTTGTTCGTTGTCGCTGAGGTTTGTTGTTGTTCGTTGTTGTTCGTTGTTGTTGTTGTTCGTTGTTGTTCGTTGTTGTTGTTGTTCGTTGTCGCTGTCTAACCCCCCCACAAATACACAAAACTATAAAAAAAATAATACAAAAAAAATAATTAAAAAATAAATAAATAAATAAAAATAAATAAAAAGAAAAAAATTACGAAAATTAAAAAAAAAAATAATAATAAAATAAAAGGTACCGAAAAAAAAAGAAAAGGAATCATAAATGAATAATTAATTAAAAAAAGAGAAAATAAAAAAAAAAAATAAATAAAAAAAAAATAAATAAAAAAAAAAAATAAAGATAAATAAAAAATAAGGTGTGGGATAATTTTGTGGATGGGTCCACGAAACACCGAGGAAAAAAAAATAAATAAATAAAAAAATATAAAGATAAATAAAAAATAAGGTGTGGAATGGTACAGCGGATGGGTCCACGAAACACCGAAAAAAAAAAAAAAAAAAAAAAAAAAAAAAAAAAAAAAAAAAAAAAAAAAAAAAAAAAAAAAAAAAAAAAAAAAAAAAAAAAAAAAAAAAAAAAAAAAAAAAAAAAAAAAAAAAAAAAAAAAAAAAAAAAAAAAAAAAAAAAAAAAAAAAAAAAAAAAAAAAAAAAAAAAAAAAAAAAAAAAAAAAAAAAAAAAAAAAAAAAAAAAAAAAAAAAAAAAAAAATAAATAAATAAATAAAAAAAATTAAAAATAATAAAATAAGGTGTGGAATGGTACCTTCCGTCAGGGACAGCGGAAGGGTCCAAGAAGCACCGGAAAAAAATAGAAAATAAAAAAAAAGGTACCGAAAAAAAAAAGGAATCATAAATAAATAACTAATTAAAAAGAAAATAAAAAAAGTAAAAAAAAAATAAATAAATAAAAAAAAAATAAATAAAAAAAATAAAAAAAAACTAAAAAAAAAATAAAATAAAAGTGCCGAAAAAAAAAAGAATAAAAATTAATAACTAATTAAAAGAGAAAATATAAAATAAAAAAAAAAATAAAAAAAAAAATAAAAAATAAATAAAAAATTAAAAATAATAAAATAAAAGGTACCGAAAAAAAAGAAAAGGAATCATAAATTAATAACTAACTAAAACAAGAGAAAATAATAAAAATGAAAAAAAAAATATAATAAATAAATAAATAGAAAAAGATAAAACTAAATATGGTGTGGAATGGTACCTTCCGTCAGGGACAGCGGAAGGGTCCACGAAACACCGGAAAAAAAATAAATAAAAAATAAATGAATAAAAATAATAAAAAATTAAAAAAAAAAATTATATACCCTGAGGTCAGACCAACAACTATGACACCATCACCCATGTATACCCTGAGGTCAGACCAACAACTATGACACCATCACCCATGTATACCCTGAGGTCAGACCAACAACTATGACACCATCACCCATGTATACCCTGAGGTCAGACCAACAACTATGACACCATCACCCATGTATACCCTGAGGTCAGACCAACAACTATGACACCATCACCCATGTATACCCTGAGGTCAGACCAACAACTATGACACCATCACCCATGTATACCCTGAGGTCAGACCATCAACTATGACACCATCACCCATGTATACCCCGAAAGGTCAGACCAACAACTGTAACACCATCACCCACGTATACCCTGAGGTCCAGACCAGCAACCATGGCACCATCACCCACGTATGCCCTGAGTCAGACCAACAGCCATAGCACCATCACCCATATATGTATACCCTGAGGACAGACCAACAACTATGGCACCATCACCCATGTATATACCCTGAGGTCAGACCAACAACCGCACCATCACCCATGTACCCTGAGGTCAGACCAACAACTATAACACCATCACCCATAATACCCCTGAGGTCAGACCAACAGCCATGGCACCATCACCCATGCTTTTACCTTGAGGTCAGACCAACAACTATGGCACCATCACCCATATACCCACAATTCAGACCAACAACTATGGCACCATCACCCATGTATACCCTGAGGTCAGACCAACAACTATGGCACCATCACCCATGTATACCCTGAGGTCAGGCCAACAACTATGGCACCATCACCCATGTATACCCTGAGGTCAGGCCAACAACTATGGCACCATCACCCATGTATACTCTGAGGTCAGACCAACAACTATGGCACCATCACCCATATACACTCTCCATCCCTTGATCGTGCACACAAACACACTCCCTCTCCCCCCGTCCCTTGCGCCTCATAACACACACCTCCTCCCTCCCGCGCACACCAGTTTGTTATAACACCACATCATCGGATACCATATGCCAGTGAACACAACATTAAATATTGTCAAGATAAGCAATATCCATGATACAGGTGGTTTACTAATTATGCCTGGGTCATCTAATACTGGATATATAGAAACCATTCTCTTCACCATCGTCAAATCCCATGTCCTGGACCAACAACTATGGCACCATCACCCATGTGGGATGAGGCTCATCCGCGATGGAAATATTGGATGAAAACGATTGTAAATTGATTTGGAAACATTGAATTATCTAATGTGGAACAACCGGATGATGAACAATTTAAGGAACATTTTTAAAACTTTTAAACCCAACGAACGTCCAAGACATGGGATTTGACGATGGTGAAGAGAATGGTTTCTATATATCCAGTATTAGATGACCCAGGCATAATTAGTAAACCACCTGTATCATGGATATTGCTTATCTTGACAATATTTAATGTTGTGTTCACTGGCATATGGTATCCGATGATATAAACTGAAAAAGATGAAATCTGAAATGGGGGACTAGAGGGGGGGGGGGGTTGTTAGAGAGGAAGGGAGAAATGAGATGTTTTCCGAGGTATTATTTTTAAATAATTCTTAAAGTGCACTGAATTAAACGTATTTTTTTTATAGGTAATATGAATAAAATCGAACGACGCATTAAAGTGTAAACCTTCCACAAATATTCCTAATAATCCCAACATCCCACATCGGGTGAGAAGAAGCCACGCGTAAGGAGAGTAGTTTGCCGGGCGTAAAGTGCAGTTTGGGTAATTAGCGGTAGCTATTTGGTCATTTGGACACGTGATCAACGAGACCATGACGCGACGCTGGACTGGTGGTCACTCCCCCACCTGACTCTGACGATGGTGTACGTGTCTGTGTTCATCCAGGAGAGAGATTTTATTTGTCTTGTTAAGTGTTTATTGAGACTGAATTGTTCATCATGACTACGTATAAACTCAAGTGTTGAACAGTGTTAAAGTGAAGCGTCAATTTGTTCGTGTGATGGAAGAATCCTGGATGGTTACGTAACATCCGCCAACATGGTAGGGCTCAAGTTTTTTGTTATTCCTGTACAATGTGGCTCACTTTTTAATACAAGTAAATAAGGTGAAGCCTCGACAATAAACTATAGCAGTGAATTAGAGTGACAGGCAAACTCTTGACTTATTAAAGGCAAGCGTCGAGCAGCAACAAGAAACAAAGTAATGTTTCCTGTGTTTTAATAATAAGGTCACACGGTCCAGGTAATATCACCTTAAGTTTGACGGTTGTGTTGTGTAAACAGTGTAAAGTTGCCGACGTGAAGGCGAGAATGAATGGCTGATCTCATTAACTATTTATGCTATAGATAACCTGCCCTGTCATCCAGCCAAGTCTAACCTGACTCCTTGTACAGTTTCGTGACTTCCAAAATTAAACTGTACTATCCCCTCCCCTAGTACCGCGCGAAGCCCGTAAGGACGCGGTGGCTTTGGGGGGGGGGGAGGTACATGGTGGTTGTACGTTTTTTTTTTTATTCGTTGTGGGCAACTAAAGATGGAGTTCGGACACATCAGTAACCAAGTGTTTAAGCAAAGATGTTTTGATGGATAAAATTTCACTTGTTACCATTATACGAAATCGAAGTTGAAACTTTGTTTTTTCCGATGCATTGAATTGCATTATTTTAGGTTTGGTTTTGTAAGGTAGGTTGCTTAGTGTGTTATTTGTTATGAGCAGTTCGTAGGAAAGTTCACTGGGCAGGTTGCTAGGTGTTAGGATCCCTTCGCTGGCGAGCGTGTCAACAGTTTAATCCCAAACATGAGAACGACGTCCGCATAGAATTTCCTCGTAAAAATACAATTGAAAAACAAAGTAGGAAAGTGCAATTCCTCCAACTTTTATATTCGAAAGTTAAGAAACAGGGTTTCTTTTATATACATGTGTCCTTCTTATAATGGCTCATAACAACACTTAACATTGTAAAGTTTCTCTTAACGTTTGTCTTACAAACGATAAATCCTCTATGGTAAAGTGGTTGCTGGTATGGGGGAGACGTTCCTAAGGTATTAAACATCTTCATGGACAAAGCCTCTAAATTAATATTTAAGAAATTGCTCTTAACACGTTTTATCTTATTAATTTGTTCCTAGAGTGGCTCATAGTAACGCGTAATATTGTAAACTATTACCATACTGTATTTTGCTCCTGGCGTGGCCTGAGGGGCAGTGTACGTTGAACGCACTGTACCGCGACTTATTATATGTTTGATCTGTTGTCTTAAATCTCCCTACCAAAAGCCTGTCGATTATTTTTTTTTCAATTATTATATGCGGTTGTTACTCGGTCTTGTAGGATGAAATGACTTTAATGAAGTTTTACTTTCCTTGAGCCAAAGGTATCACTAGTAGTTTACTTACTAACCACAGGCAGTGTATATTTGAAGTTTCGTTAGAGAAAATGTACGTGTTGGTAACGGAAAAGACGATGAACTATAATAAGTAGATTATATAATAAAGTGTCTTTCAGCCTTGTACCGGTACTGAGAGAGTAAAGGGATATTATGGGGTATAAGAAGTTGTTTTGGATAGTAGAGGAAAAGATGGCACCTGTAGTATCGATAATATGTTTAGTTCTATAGAAGGAAGTGTTTTTGTTACCCCGAGAAGAATAGCAATCCGGTGCAGTCATGTTATACCTTAGTGTCATTGTTTTTCATTTGTTTTGGGTTTTTTAATACCAGACGCAGTACCCGAGTTGTACATAGATTGTAGTGGTCACCATAGGCACATAAAACCAATAATTTTTATCAGTCATTCTTTAGTTAACTTAGAGTGGACAGAGCCTTGAAGCCCAGCAGAAACATGAGATTAAGATTACAATGTAAATAGAAAATCACAGAAATTAAGGGTATTATTATTTTTGAGTGCGTGGTATTATGAAATGTATTAGAAACGTCTTTAATGTCATAGAGACAAAAATCGATATACTCTGTTGTTATTGCATGTATTTTATGGGTGTTAAGTTGTTCATAAGTGCACGTCTTCCCTGGCCGCCATGAGAGAATCAGACGTGTTTAGTAAATGAATTTTCAATTATTTATGGAGGATTAGGTTAGCTCCTTCATTACCTCCAACAAACTGACAAGGAACATAATGTAATTGTATATGTCTATAGCAGGGAGAGATATTTTTTTTTTTTTACAAAGCTCAGTTGCTCGTGTTCCTGCTAAAGTGAAACATAATGCAGAGATGACTCCTTGATTTCCTAGGCTCGTGACGCCAGGGGTTAGAGGCTCAGGTAACCTCAACCAATTTTCTACTTCGAAAAGTTATTTTGTCTGTTATTTCCCTGATGTGACTCATGCCGTTCCCTGCTCTCGCGTATGACAGTTTAAAAGAGGTAGTTGAGGGTAATGGCTGACTGGAACATAATTTCTACACCAGATTATTACAAAATTCAACATATGGGTTACACCAGTGGTGGGCAACCTGAGGTCCAGAAGACATAATTTAAGACCCTCGTCCACGCACATGAAACACCGCTGATCTGACCATTTATTGTATTTATGGCAATTGAGTATTTTTTTAAGTTAGTGGGTTTTATAGTAACATCATTTTATATAAATCACTGATAATTGTAATTGATTTAACTTGTCATAATATATTTAGGTTCTCATACAAAGTAAGTCTTATTTATCTTTTGATATGGCAACTCTTTATGGTCAACTCGGGTGTTGTGTTGTACGGCCGGTGGGAGGTAGTGCTTACTGCTCCTCCCTCCGTCTAATATGGGAGGCGGTGTATTGAACATGCCATTACTTGTTTCTTTTGCTCTTGTTATTTAAAGTTTATGGCAATTATGTTAATACATAAACATTTACTATTACTTATTATGAAACATTCGGCCTCTGTTAAATTATTTATGGTTATTCGTGGGGCCATATTTACTAAGACAATTGTAAATAGGCCATGTTGTTGGCTAATTGACAATAACCATCACTGAAGTATGGCTAACTTAACAGAAACGATCAAGTGCACTTCAAGTTTGTCAGTACTTGATGGCTGCTGAAACTAAAAATAATTCGGCGGCAGTTTATGCAACTCAACGAAGTGTGGAGGCCACGGCCTGTTTGCCTTTTCTTCCATAACTAAATGATTTCTCCACACTACTCCATCGGATTTAGATTCTAAGCATTGGAATCAAATTTAATCATATTAAGTTTTCATAAAAATGTAAAGGAACAAACGATTATCTAGTACATTTAGCCTATATTTTTTTCTCAAATACAAACACTTTTATACCAAAGTTTTCTCGGGTTTTCAGTTTTTTAAGATTCTTACCCCATGATTCCCCTGATATACTGTACTTCATGCCTTCCCCTTCTATCTTGTTGGAACAAGTTATGATTGTTGGATAATGGGCTAATTGCATTAAAATATTGCGCAAGCGAATCAGGTGTTCCAAAAATACTGACAATTGGAAAATAGTCATATTTAGATACATTTAAATGCAATAAATACGCAAATATTGTAAAAAGAAAAACTAGCATTGTTACATGATAGCTAATAAAATAAGGAAAAACGCCATAAAATTTGTCGAAATGGCACGAACATCATAAACCCAGACCAAGCTGTTTTAAAATTGACGCATTATAATATTTCGAGATTTGAGTTTTAGCCACTTTATTCGTCCTCCTTAGAAGGTAATATAAACATTAATCCTACAACAGAAACTCAGATATAGTCAAAATGGTGGGCAAGTAAACTCTTAGGGCTGAATCAACCAAGCATTGCGGATCTCTTGCTCTGTGATGTGACTATATATGTCTTGTATTATTTTTAAATACGCCATGTAATTAATAACAAATTATTTATGAAATATTATTCGAGGGAGCTGGGACTACTTTATAGAGTTTTTGTCACTTATAATGGGAGGTGACAGCTGATGTTAGGGCAGAAAGTACAAACACCCTCACCAACAGATAATGATTGACTGACTGACGTGAAAATCCCGTAGTTTATCTTTTAAGTGTTTGGCTCGGTGGCGGTACATACATACATACATACATACTTACATATAAATAAGTACATACATACATACATACAATTAATTCGACAACTTGAGCATGTTATGCACCGATACTCAGGTAGTTGACGAACCGTACGGCACATACGAGGTGCTCAGGACTACACTGGGTAGATGTATAGTTTAGCTCCGCTTCGTTACTTCTTTGGTTTGTTGTAATTCATATGTAATGCTGTTAACGATACTGTTACTTTTACCAGTGCTGGAAACATCTACTGTTACTTTTACCAGTGCTGGAAACACCTACTGTTACTTGTATCAGTTTTAGAAATATGTACTACAATTAATGAAATTAGTACTAATTTGGTCAATATTATTTTTGTTTTATGAGCCATTTTCTAGCTTCACATGGTAGGTAGACTCTGTGGTTCGAGGAGCAGACACATTACTCGAGTTAGTTCTTACTTTTGCTGTTGCTCTCACTACTACCAGAAACTCACTGACACATAACCCTACTTTAGGTGTAGTTGAGAACTAAATACACCTTACACCAACCGCTAACATTATCTTGTCAACTGTTTGTTGTATTCGGAGTGTTGTAACCCACTTCACACTAGCACTTTTGTCCCACGCGGATAATTTCACGTATGTGAGTTCTTCTAGAAGGCATGTGTTCACTTGTGTTTTTCTTGCTTCCGTTCGCCTGCATCTGCTCATGATGGAAAACTATTACAAGTTCAGTATCAAGATTGTTCGCCTGGAGTAATCTATTTGGCTATGGAGAATTCTAGACGCTTTGCGTGTTTTTGCTCGCCGCGTTTGTTTTCCCGCCCGTGGTCCTTGTGAACAATCCAATTGAATTACATTAATTTAAAAAACGCGAGTGAGGACGCGCGGGCAAAACACGTTCGTGTGCAGCGGCCTCCAAGGCAGATCCCATTGACATATAAAGGACCCAACTGGAAATAAGTATCAAATGGTTTTGTCCTCAATATTTTTGGTCAAATTGCCTAATTATCAATAATACTTATAATTATTATTATTAATTGATATATTCAATCAATTTGACCATGGACAGCTGTCAAAGCCACGAGAACCTTGTTTCCAGTAGTCATTATGCCAGCAGCATCTGGTGTTATTATTATTTTATAATTATTTGATAAAATTTTATTATTTTATATTATTATTTTGGTTTTAAGGTGGATCATTGCTTGCGCTCACTCATACAAGATTCTCTCATTAGCATAAGTAATTTCTTCATTACGTTTTTATAGAAGATGATCGTTCCCAGGATAAGTCTTTTTTTTTTCCTATAAAGGAAAACACACTTCCATCAGCCTCCCGAACCAGACTCACCGCCCTCAACTGTAGTCGACTGTTATTATGTGTGTCTACGGAGTTAGGGACGCTAACACCAAAGATTAGACGTCCCCAGCTAAAGTGAACCTGACCAACATAAGTTGGGGAGTCTAATCTTCAGGTGATCCGACCAAACTTACAGACTGAATGGATCCATACTAACTCTCTAGTGTTATTTGTCCTCCCAAACTACAGTTATTGAGCACCACCAAATGTACTGTACGTGTCGCATATTTACTCCTGCATGACGTGTTGCCATGGTGAGCATATTTCTTGTTATTTCACTTATATTTCCGAACAAATGTAATGAATGATATTAAATAAATATGACGATCATCAGAAGCAGAATGTTACGTAGGGTGAGTCATTCTACAAGACGGCGTTACAAGCTCGTTAACAAACATAGCCGTCAGGATGAGTGTAATACAGTGAGCGTCAGGAGAGTAAGAATTGATAAAACCTGTTCTTTATTTCCGCTTAAGACTCCCACAGCCTCCTCTTGCTGAACACTATGGCGACTTGTGATTGGCTGCTGACCAATCTCCTTTCAGTGATAACTCATTTTCTTTCCTCTGTGGTAATAAATGCTTCCTCAGTACGTATTAATTCAGTTTGCTAAGAAACATCTCTCTTGATTCTTTATTTGTTGACGACAATTGTATGTGTTAACTTAGAATAGTCATTTACGATCTTAGTTGTTGGAGCGAAGTAACATTAACATCCACTACATAACCTAACCTAACCTAAAGTAACCTAACCTAACCGCACGATGGGTAATATCACCACAGTAACCAGCTTTAACCAGCATATGCCACACAAATGTTAATTAATCTTATTTCCTCTTACCCACGATAATTTTTCCCCAGTTCTGATAATTGGCTCTAGCTTTAATCATTGTCCATAGGCCTAATAGTTTTTTTTTATATATGTGATTATCTTTCCATTTGTCCTGATTATTATTCAGTTTGTGCTGGTAATTTGTCCAAACTGTCGATAATTTTTCAATAGGTCTTATTATTTTTCCCTCCGTCCTCATTATTTCTATCTTATCCTGATCATTTTCCTTAGTTGTGATCATTTTCCCCTTGTTCTAAGAATTTTTTATCTTGTCCCTAATCGTTTTTCTTTTGTCGTGATCATTGTTACCTAGTTCTGATAAGTCCTTAATTTTCATGATTTTCCCTTTTTTTCCCTAGATCTGAATATATTTCCATAGTCCCTGATAGTCCTGATATTATTATGGGGATGACATCATGTTTCCGAAAAATTTTCCCAAGTTCTAATAATTTCCCCAGTTTCTCATAATTTTTCCAACAATTCGGATAATTTTCCTCAGTTTTCCCTCAATATGTCGTAAGATATTAGTATATTTTGTCTCAAGACGTAATCATAATCGTCTCACCTAATCAACTTACTCTTTCAAGGTCACTTACTTATTATAATTTAAAAGTAACTTATTTCTCACCTAGGACAGGGGATATTTGGAGAAGCTCATATATTGTATATTGTATAAGTGTGTGTTACAAGTACAGTAAATTCCTATAAATTCATTAATATTTCTTAAGTACTGTATTCGATATGAAGTAATTAATGGCTTTATTCATATAAAGTTAGTAATTTGTTCTATCTTATTTCATAAAAAAACAATTTTTGTCTTCAATCATAGAAAGGTAGTAATTTCTATCTTCATTCACAAACACGTAGTAATTTTTATCTTCATTCATAAAAAAATGAATTTATATTAATTCATAAAAAGTAATAATTTCTTTTTTCTTAAATTAAAAAAGCAAGTAATTTCTATCTTCATCCATACAAACGTAATAATTTATATTTTCATTCACAAACCCGTAGTAATTTCTGTCTTCATTCATAAACAGATCCTTCACCCACTGTAATACACGAAGAAGCACAATTAAAAAACATGTATTAGTGTTGTAGATAAAGCCGTCTACGAGTATATCCTTTTCCGTACAAATGTTCACGCGTGAATTTGCACTGATAGCGAATGACGTGTGACAGGGGGAAGAAGAGCCGTAACCAGTGTTCCATGATTTGGCATTCCCCCTGGACAGCCTCTCATGGCATCTGTCATCCCATGGCAAGAGTACATTATCTCCCAACTGTTATATTTTCTAATTGAGAAAAACAAAACGTATTTTTTGCTTTTCTCTTTGTGTGTGTGTAATAAATAGTCAGCCACACAATTAATGGCCATTGAAAGTTCTGCAGCCCGAAAGCTGAAAATACATTGGGTATAAAATGACTTATTACATACATTGGTGGTTTAACAAAAAGCCTTCTAGCTTAGAGAGCGTAAAGGAACATACAGTGAACATACAGAGTAATGTAGGTGTTGAACAGCAAACACGCAGTGCAGTAACTCCCTCCCAGATGGTGTTAGGAGGGACCCCACGTGGTGTAGCAGCTCCCTCACAGATGGTGTTATGAGGGGCCCCACGTGGTGTAGCAATTCCCTCACAGATGGTGTTATGAGGGGCCCCACGTGGTGTAGCAATTCCCTCACAGATGGTGTTATGCGGGGCCTCACGTGGTGCAGTAATTCCCTCACAGATGGTGTTATGAGGGGCCTCACGTGGTGTAGTAATTCCCTCACAGATGGTGTTATGAGGGGTCTCACGTGGTGTAGTAATTCCCTCACAGATGGTGTTATGAGCGGCCTCACGTGGTGTAGTAATTCCCTCACAGATGGTGTTATGAGGGGCCTCACGTGGTGTAGTAACTCCTTCACATATGGTGTTATGAGGGGCCTCACGTGGTGTAGTAGTTCCCTCACAGATGGTGTTATATGAGTGAGGTGTGGTTCCAGGCCTTCCTATCGTAGACGGATTAACACATCGCTGGTAGTTGGGTCTCACGGGCCGTTATCACTGGGTACCTGGGACCTCACTGTGTGAAAGGTCAACTTGGGTACCACTGTTACTGTTGAGTTGTTCGTACTGACTTAAGCACTGTTCACCACTGTTCACCTGTTTAACACTGGTTCCATTTCTTTCCTAAATGAAATAGTAACTTCTGGCGTGAACTTGTTGATATTCCGGTGGGGAGGAGGGTTCAGGGGAGGGAGTTGGTATGGGCCAACATAACAGTTGACCTGGCTGCTCCGAGAGGAGCGCCAGGTACGTCTTGACCCTTCGGTGTGTGTGTGTGTGTGACTCTCTCTCTCTCTGGCTCTGTACATTTACATTATTTTTTTTTCCCCAGAAATTACTTGAATCTCGTTTTTCCAATGTTGATGTTTGTGCTTACGTGAAATATATAGATGTACCTTGTAAAGTACATTATCGCCACACAAAATGTACTGTTTGATACTTATTTTCTATTAGAGTTTGGTGGTTGGTAATTTTTCTTCAATAAGTATATATTTTTCTTTGTAACACATTATTATACGAGTCAGTGTATTGTGTGTGTTTCTTTAGTCATATTATTTACTTCAGGTTAAAGTTACACATGGACGCGATAGTTCAGTATTCTAGGTTATAACTCAGATGTATTGGTGTGTATCAACCAGATGTAGTTATTACATGATGTACAGTATTACATAATGTGTACCATAATACATAGTAAAACACTTACCTTAGCGACGTGTATTATAACACTCACCGTAGCGACGTGTAGTATAACACTCACCTTAGCGACGTGTATTATAACACTCACCTTAAGGACGTGTAGTATAACACTCACCTTAGCGACGTGTATTATAACACTTACCTTAAGGACGTGTATTATAACACTCACCTTAGCGACGTGTATTATAACACTTACCTTAAGGACGTGTATTATAACACTCACCTTAAGGACGTGTATTATAACACTCACCTTAAGGACGTGTATTATAACACTCACCTTAGCGACGTGTATTATAACACTTACCTTAACGACGTGTATTATAACACTCACCTTAGCGACGTGTATTATAACAC
>NW_024716132.1:0-22604 GCF_018991925.1 Homarus americanus | reverse complement strand
CCTTCTCAAACACCACTGACACGCCTGGCACACCAGGCCTGAGTGCCATCTCCAGGTCACCATTCTCAAGCAGGCTGACCTTCTGGACTCCACCACTGCCACTGTTCATTCATCTCCTGACACTTCTGATCTCAAGTACTCCATCATTCTGGCACTTTCAACCTTATGCCACCAGGAAGACTCCCAGGCATTTCACTCCCAGGTATGTTTCTCCTGTACACACCCTCTGACGGACACCCCCAGTATACCTTCTGACACTTTCACTCCACTGTCTTGGATCTTGGTTGGCACACCTCTGACTAATTCCCAGGCATTTACAATCCCAGGCACTTGAGGCACACCTCCACACTTTGCAGCCTGATATTCCCAGGCACACTTCGAGCCCAGGCACATCTTCTACCCCAGTATATTTTGGTGACCCCAGGTAGGCTTCCACTGACTACACCTGCCTTCTGAGACCTTCAGCAGGCCTGAGGCCACTTTCTGACCTCAGAGCACTCTCAGGCCTGGACACTTGCACCTCTGATATCTCTAAGGCCACCTCTGAGCCGAGGCACACCTTCTGATACTCCCAGAGACATTTTGACCAGGCACTCCACTGACACCCCTGCAGGCCACATTCGACATGCCTGTTGCTCTCCCGAGACCTCAGCTGACACTCAGGTACAACATTCTCAGGCACACTTCGAGCAGGCACGTTCTTGAGACCTTGTGAATTCACTGACACCACATTTCCTGACAGCCCAGGCAGGCTTGTGCCTCTGCTGAACCTGAGGATGCCCCAGGGTTGCCTGACCTGGCACACCCAGCCTTCTGCACACCCTTTGACACACATCTGACCTCATTTTGTAGCCACCCCAGGTGCACCTTTGACACACCACCTCAGGTAGCTGCTGCCTGACACTCAGCCACCCCAGGTGGCTTCTCGACTTTGACCTGGCCTTGAGACCCTGACACTGCCTTGCAGGCCACCAAGCCTGGACACTCCTGAGCCTCACTCTCTGACACCTGAGCACTTCCAGGCACACCTTCAAAGAGCCTGACACTCTCAGGCAGTTCTGGCCACTCTTGCATGTGGCCTGGGAGGAGAGAGGTGTACTTGGGAGTGTGAGGTGTACATGGAGTGTCAGAGGTGTACCTGGGAGTGGTCGGAGTTGTACCTGGAGCACGTGGAGGAGTGATGGGATTGTTGGAGGTGTACCTGAGTGTCAGGGGTACCTGGAGGTCAGAGGTGTACCTGGAGTGTCAGAGGTGTATCTGGGAGTGTCATGAGTGTGCCTGGGAGTGTCAGAGGTGTACCTTGAGTGTCAGAGGTACCTGGGAATGTGCTGGGGAGGTACCTGGGAGTGTCGGAGGTGTACCTGGGAGTGTGGGTGTATCTGGGAGCGGAGGCACTGGGAGTGCGGAGGTATGGGAGTGTGGGAGGTACCTGGCAGTGCTGAAGGAAGCCTGGGAGTGCTGAGGTGCTCAGGAGGCTGTGAGTACCTGGGCAGTGTCAGGGTGTACCTGGCAGTGTCAGAGGTGCCTGGTGCCGATGTACCTGGAAGCACAGTGTACCTGGAGGTCGGAGGTGCACCTGGGAGGAGAAGTGTACCTGGAGTGTCGTGGAGGTTCCTGGGAGGTTGGAGGTACTTGATGTCTGTGTGTACCTGGGAGCGTCAGAGGCACCAGGAGAATGTCAGTTGAGTGATCCTGTGAGTGTCAAAGGTGCACCTGGGAGGTCAGAGGTAACTGGAGTTCTGGGAGGTGTACCTGGGAGGTCAGAGTACCTGGGAGGCCGATGCACCTGTAGTGTCAGAGGTGTACCTGGGAGTTGGAGGTGTACCTGGGAGTGTGAGAAGGCCGGAGGCCAGAGGTACCTGGGAGTGCTGGGGGTGTGTGCCTGGGAGGGTTGTGGGTGTCGGGAGGCGACCTGGAGGCCAGAGGTACCTGGGAGTATCAGAGTAACTGGGAGTGTTGGAGGTGTCCTGGGATTGCCGAGGTATGCTAGAGCTGTGGTTCTGTGAGTCCAAGGTTGGGAGTTTACGGGAGAAACCTGAATATCGGGTGTGTAACTGTGGAATATCAGAGGTGCAACTGGGAGTGTCAGGGTGGAATGTGGAGTCTCTGAGGTGTAACTGGGAATGCTGATGTGCACCAGGGAGGTCAGTGAGCACCTGGGAGTCTCTGGAAGGTGTCTCTGGGGAGTACAGAGGTGCACCTGGGAATGTGGAGGGTGTACCTGGGTGACACGGAGGTGTGCCTGGGGAGTGTGGGAGGTGTGCCTGGGGGTTGAGAGGTGCACCTGGGAGTCTCAGAGGTGAACCAGGGTGTCAAGGGAGTACCTGGGGAGGTCAGAGGTACCTGGGAGTTCGGAGGTGTACTGGGAGTCCGGGAGGTGTACTGGGAGCAGAGGCATTTGGGAGTATCAGAGGTGTACCTGGGAGTGCCAGAGGTGCCTGGGAGCAAGCTTGGGTGTAACTGGGAGTTCCAGAGGTGAACTGGGAATGTCAGAGGTGCACCAGGAGTGTCAGGAGCACCTGGGAGTTCAAAGGTGACCTGGGAGTATCAGAGGTGTACCTGGGAATATGGAGGTACCTGGGAATATCGGAGGTGTACCTGGGAGTGTCAGAGGGACCTGGTTGTGAGCTCGGAGGTGTACCTGGGAGGTCAAGGAGGAGCACCTGGATTGTTAGAGTGTACCTGGCAGTGCTCAGAGGAGGCTGGGAGCGTGAGGAGACAAAGGGAGGTCAGAGGTGTCTGGGGCACGGACGTACCTGGGAGTGTCAGAGGCAACATGGAATGTCAGTGGAGCACAGGGAGTTTGGGAGGCATCAGGAGGTGTTGGGAGGTGTACCTTGGAGTGTCAGAGGTACCTGGGAGTGTTGAGGTGCCCGGGAGGCCGGAGGTGTACCTGGGAAGGAGAAGGTACCTGGGAGTGTCGGAGGTGTACTTGGGAGGTTGGGAGGTGTCCCCTGGGAGTGCCAAAGTGGTGCACCTGGGAGCCAGAGGTGCACCAGGAACGTGGGTGGAGCACTTGGGAGGAGGCATACAGGAGTGTCAGAGGTGTCCCTGGAGTGCCTGGGAGGGTGTACCTGGGAGGTCAGAGGTACCTGGTACAGTGGAGTACTTGAGGTCGGAGGCATACCTGAGTGCTTGAGGCACCTGAGTATCAGAGGTGCCAGTGCCAAGGGCACCTGGGAGTGCTGAGGTGGGGAAAGGTCAGAGGAATGGGAGTACGGAGGTACTTGGGAATGGGTTAAGGGAGTTGGGAGGTGCCTGGGAGTGTCGTGGAGGTATATGGGAGGGGTCAGAGGTGTGCTGATTGCTTGGGTACCTAGAGGGCAAAGGTCAGAGGTGTGCCTGGGAGTGTCAGGTATCTGGAAGTGGAAGTGTAATGGGAGAATGAGTTGTAACTGGAGAGAGGTACCTGAGGTGAGTGCGGCGAGATGTTGAAGGCACCAGGAGTGTGAGTGACATGGGTGTGAGGATGGTGTAGAGGTGTACCTGGGAGTGTCTGAGATGTGTATGAAGTGTCATAGGTGCCTGTCGAGGCACCTGGGAGGTGGAGAAGTGCACTGGGAGGCTGAGGCAACTGGGAGTGGCTTGGGAGGTTTCTGGGAGTGCATCGTGTGAGGTCAGGTGTACTGGGAGGCCAGAGGTGTACCCAGTGCTCAGGTGCCTGGGAGGCGGGAAGGCAGAGGCACTGAGCAATGTCGGTGTAGGTACCTGGGAGGCCTGAGGTGGCAGCGGAGTAAGGGCCTGGAGCAACAGAGGTTGGAGGTTTACGGCTGGGCATCTGTGTTGGTAGGTAAAATGGGAGGTCATGGTAAAATGGGAGTGCTGGGAGGTACTCAAACAGGCAACAGGAAAGCCAGGTGAAGTTTCTGGAAACCACAGCCTGGCACGAGAACTTGGGAACACGGGAGGCCTGGGAATAAAACACTTGGGAGTGTTGTGTAATCACAAGTCTCTGGAGGCACTGGGAATGTCGATGTGTACCTGGTGGCGGTCAGTGAGCACTCCAGAGCCCTGCATGTCTCTGGAGCATCAGAATATCGGAGGTACCTGGTCAGAGGTACCTGGGAGAGTACTGAGGTGCACCAAGCCTGGGGAGGTACCCAGATGGAACCCAGGAGCCAAGAGCGGCCTGGAGCAAGGAGGCACTTGGGAGGGTCGAGGTACCTGAGACAGGCCCAGAAAGCCAGAGGGCAATGGGACAGAGGTACCTGGGAGGCACGGGAGGTTAAAGGGGCCTGGAACCAGAGGCACCAAAGGAGGAAAACCAGGGAGTGTTGGTGAGTACCTGGAGTCAAGGCAATGGGAGCATTGAAAATATTTGAGGTACCTGGGAATATCGGAGGTACCTGGGAGCTGAGTGTACTGGTTGAAGCCGGAGGGAGCGCCTGGTGAGCACCTGACAGAGGCAACGGCAGGAGCGGAGACGGGAGTGCTGGGAGGTGCATCTGGGGTGTCGCACGGTGGGAGCGAGTGCACCAGAATGTCAGTGAGCACTTGGGAGCAGGCTGGGAGGCATACCAGGAGGCACCTGGAGGCTGAGGTGAGGCCTGGGAGGCTGAGGCACCTGGGAGGCCAGAGGAGCAAACAGAACAGTGGGAGTAATGGGAGGCCAGAGAGACACCAGGAGGCCAGAGAGGTACCTTGGGAAAATGAGGTATACCTGGAGTGTCAAGGTACCTGGGAGAAATACTTGGGAGTAACAAGGTGTGCCTGGGAGGTTGGAGGTACCTAGAACATTATCGTGGGAGGCATGCAAGGGAGTGCTGAAAGGGCTGGCGGGGAGGTCGGA
Source organism: Homarus americanus (assembly GCF_018991925.1). Classification (NCBI taxonomy): domain Eukaryota; kingdom Metazoa; phylum Arthropoda; class Malacostraca; order Decapoda; family Nephropidae; genus Homarus; species Homarus americanus. Next base: position 17,815 of record NW_024716132.1, on the reverse strand, counting down.
GGTGTGGCCTGGAGGCCGCGCAGGACATTCTGGATTGTCAGAGGTACCCAGAGGCCCAAGGCTGAGACACCCGGAGTGCTTGAGTGTGGCCCTGGGAGGTTGGACGTACTGGTTGGGAGGTGCCCGTGAGCGGCCAGAGAGTATCTTGGAGTGCTGGGAGGAAACCCAGTGTGTGCACCCAGGAGCCAGGAGGAGGTGAAGACACCTGATGCCCAGGTGGGCCTGAGCGTTTGCACCCCTGCACAGAGGTGCCCAGGATGCCTGGGTGAGCAGGCCTGGAGCGCCCAAAGGCACCCAAGGTGTCGGCCTGGAGTCAGAAGGCCACAGGTGCAGAGCATGGAGGCACCTGGGAGGAGAAGGCACCTGGGAGGCTTAGAGGCACCCGAGTGTCGGAGGCAACCATGCCACAGCGGTGTACCTGGGAGCCAGATGCACCAGAGAACAGTGTGAGCACCAGGAGTGTGCACCTGGGAGCACAGAGGCACCTGGAGCACAGAGGCACTTGGGAGGTCAGAGGTGTACTGAGTGTCAGATGCACTGTCAGTCAAAGGTGTACCTGGGAGTTGTAGGTATGTACCTGGAGGAGAGAGGCCGGGAGCGAGGCAGCCTGTGGGAGGCCTGGGAGGTACCTGGGAGCAGAGCTGTACCAGAAAATGGGAGGCGGACCTGGAGTGCTGGGAGAGGTGTATCTGGGAGTATCAGAGGTGTACCTGGGAGGTTAGAGGTACCTGGAATGCCGAGGTATACCAGAGTACACAAAGAAGTTCCGGGAGTTCTCAAAGGTACCCAGCACGGGAGATAAACCTGGGAATATCGTGGAGGTACCTGGGAACAGAGGTGTACCTGGGAGTGTCTGGGTAACTGTGAGTCTCGGAGGTGTAACTGGGAACAGATGTACCAGGGAGTGTCAGTGGAGTACCTGGGAGTTTCAAAGGTGTTTCTGGGAGTATCAGAGGTGCACCGGTGTGCTCAGAATATCTGAGGTGTACCTGGAGGCCTGGGAGGTGTACCTGGGAGGTCAGAGGTGTACCTGGGAGTCCCAGATGTGAACCAGGGAGGTCAGTGGAGCCCTGGGAGTGTCAGGAGGTGTACCTGGGAGTATCGGAGGTGTCCTGGGAGACGGGAGGTGTACCTGGGGAGTGTCAGAGGTACCTGGGAGTATCAGAGGTGTACCGGGAGGCCAGAGGTGTACCTGGGAGTGTCAGGGGGTGTAACTGGGAGTCCATGAGAGGTGTAACTGAATGTCGTGAGGTACCAGGAGTGTTCTGGGTGGAGTGGCCTGGGAGTCTCAAAGGTACCTGGGAGTATGGAGGTGTACCTGGGAACACGGAGGTGTACCTGGGAATATCGGAGGTGTACCTGGGAGTCAGAGGCAGCCTGGGAGGTCGGAGGTGTACCTGGGAGTGTCAAGCAGGATCCTGGGATTGTTAGAGGTACTGGCAGTGCCGAAGGCACCTGGGAGGCCAGAGATGTACCTGGGAGTGTCAGAGGTGTATCTGGGGTGTCGGACGTGCACCTGGGGAGGCTGGGGAGGCACCAGGAATGTCAGTGGACACTGGGAGTGCCAGAGGCATGTACCTGGAGGTGTGTGCACTGGAGGCTGGGTGTACCTGGGAGGTCAAAGGTGTACCTGGGAGGTTGGGAGGTGTACCTGGGAGGCCGAGGAGTACCAGGAATGTCAGGTGGAGTACTGGGAGGCCAGGAGGCAACAGGAGTGTCAGAGGTGCGGGAGGTCAGGAGGTATACCTGGGAGGTCAAAGGTGTAGCCTGGGAGGTCAGAGGGGCACCTGGGAGGCCGAAGAGGTGCCTGGGAGTGTCGGAGGTGTACCTGGGAATATCGGAGGGGCGCATGGGAGTGTCAGAGGTGGCAGTGGGAGTGTCGGTGACCTGGGAGTGCCCACAGGAGGACCTGGGATTGTCAGAGGGGTACCTAGCAGTGTCAGAGGTACCTGGAGTGTCAGAGATGCACCTAAGTTCAGAGGTGTATCTGGGAGTGCCGGACGGGCTTGGGAGTGTCAGAGGTGTACCTGGGAGGTCAGAGGTGTACCTTGGAGGTCAGGTACCTGGGAATGTCGAGGTGTACCTGGGAGCCGGAGGGCACGGGAGGAGAAGGTACCTGGGAGTGTCAGGAGGTGTACCTGGAGGTGCCGGAGGTACCTGGGAGTGTCAGTGGTGTACCTGGGAGGTCAGAGGTACCAGGAGGTGTAGTGGGAGTACCTGGGAGGTCAGGGTGTACCTGGGAGTCAGAGATGTACCTGGGAGGCCAGATGTGTACCTGGAAGTGTCATAGGTGTACCTGGGAGTGTCGGAGGTACCTGGGAGGTGGGAGAAGGTACCTGGGAGTGTCGGAGGTGCACCTGGGGAGGTCGGAGGTGCACCTGGAAGTGCTGAGCGGTGGCACCTGGGGAGCTGTCAGAGGTACCAGAGAATGTCAGGTGGAGGTACCTGAGTGTCAACCTGGGAGGCCAGAGGTGTACCTGGGAGTGTCAGAGGCACTTTGGGAGGTCGAGGTGTACCTGGGAGTGTCAGATGTGTACCTGTCAGGTGTCAAGGTGTACCTGGGAGTGTCAGAGGTATACCTGGGAGGAGGTGTAGCTGGGAGTGTCAGAGGTGCCTGGGAGGTCAGAGGTGTACCTGGAGTGTCGGAGTTACCTGTGAGGTGCCGGAGTGACCTGGGAGTGTCAGGAGGTGTATCTGGAGTTCAGAGGCAAAATGGGAGGCCAGAGGTGTACCTGGGAATGTCAGAGGTACTCAGGAGTGTCAGTGAAGTTCCTGGGAGTCTCCAAAGGTGTACCTGGAAGTATCGGAGGTGAACCTGGGAATATCGGAGGTGTACCTGGGAACATCAGAGGTACCTGGGAGGTCAGGGTGTAACTGGGAGTCTGAAGGTGTAACTGGGAATGTCAGAGATGTACCAGGGAGTGTCAGTGGAGTACCTGGGAGTCTCAAAGGTGTACCTGGGAGTATCGGGAGGTGAACCTGGGAATATCGGAGGTGTACCTTGGGAATATCAGAGGTGTACCTGGGAGGCCAGGGTGTAACTGGGAGTCTCGAAGGTGTAACTGGAATGTCAGATGGTACCAGGAGCATGGGGGAGTACCTGGGAGTCTCAAAGGTGTTCTGGGAGCAGAGAGGTACCTGGGAATATCGGAGGTGTACCTGGGAATATCGGAGGTGTACCTGGGAGTTCAGAGGTACCTGGGAGTGTCAGAGGTGTACCTGGGAGTCTCAGAGGGTGAACCAGGGAGGGTCAGAGGTACCTGGGAGGCCAGGAGGTACCTGGGAGTATCGGAGGTGTGCTGGAGTGTCAGAGTTGAACCTGGAAGTATCAGGAGGTACCTGGGAGTGTCAGAGGTGTACCTGGGAATGGCCAGAGGTAACTGGGAGTCTCGGAGGTGGAACTGGAATGATGTGTACCAGGGAGTCAGTGAGTACCTGGGAGTCTCAAAGGTGTACCTGGAGTATCAGAGGTGGGAATATCGGGAGGTGTACCTGTGGGAATATCGGAGGTGTACCTGAGCAAGCCAGAGGTGTACCTGGTTGTGTCTTGGAGGTGTACCTGGGAGGTCAAGAGGTACCTGGGATTGTTAGAGGTGTACCAGTGTCAGAAGTACCTGGGAGTGTCGAGACGTACCTGGGAGTGTCAGAGGTGTATCTGGGGTGTCGGACGTGTAAATGGGAGTGCAGAGGTGTACCAGGATGTCGGTGGGTACTTGGGAGGTCGAGGCATACAGGGTCAAAGGTGTACCTTGGAGGCCAGGAGTGTGACCTGGGGAGCTGTGCCTGGAGGTCAGAGGTGTACCTGGGGAGCCAGAGAGCACAGGGATTGTCAGTGAGCACTTGGGAGGTCAGAGGTATACCAGGGAGTGTCAGAGGTGTACCTTGGGAGGCCAGAGGTATACCTGGGAGCAAGGTGTACCTGGGAGGTCGAGGTGTACCTGGGAGGCTGAAGGGGTGGTGTGCCTGGGAGTGTTGGAGGTGTACCTGGGAATACGGGAGGGGTACATGGAGTACAGAGGTGTGCCATGGGAGTGTCTGGAGGTGTGCCTGGGAGGTTGCAGGGAGTGATTGTCAGAGGTGTACCCAGCAGTTTGGGAGGTGTACCTGGGAGTGTCAGAAGATGTACCTGGGAGGTCAGAGGTGTATCCTGGGAGTCGCGGACGTGTACTTGGGAGTGTCAGGGGTGTACCTGGGAGGCGTCAGAGGTGTACTCTTGGAGTGTCAGAGGTGCACCTGGGAATGTCAGAGTGTACCTGGGAGTGTCGTGGAGGTGTACCTGAGGAGAAGTGCACCTGGGAGGTCTGATGTACCTGGGAGTGTCTGAGGTGTACCTCAGGTCAGCGGTGTGCCTGGGAGTGCAGAGGCACCAGGAGGTCAGTGGGAGTACCTGGGAGGTCAGGGGTGTGCCCAGGCCAGAGATGTACCTGGGAGTGTCAGATGTGTACCTGGAGTGTCATAGGTACCTGGGAGTGTCGGGAGGTGTACCTGGGAGTGTGGGAGAGGTGTACCTGGGAGCAGTCGGAAGGTACCTGGGAGTGTCGGGAGGTGTACCTGGAAGTGCTGGAGGTGTACCTGGGGTCAGAGGTACCAGAGAATGTCAGTGAGTACCTGTGAGTGTCGAGGAGGCCTGGGAGTCTGAGAGGTGTACCTGGGAGGTCAGAGGTACTTGGGAGTGTCAGGGGTGTTGCAGAGTGTCAGATGTGTACCTGTCAGTGTCAAAGGTGTACCTGATGTCAGAGGCACCTAGTGTGAGAGGTACTTGGGAGGCTGAGGTGCCTGGGGGGGTGTCAGGGAGGTGTACCTGGAGTGTCGAGTTGTACCTGGGAGTGTCGGAGGCGGGGACCTGGGAGTGCTGGGAGGTATCTGGGAGCATCAGAGGCACCTGGGAGTGTCAGAGGTGTACCTGGGAAGTTGTAGAGGTACTCAGGAGTGCTGAAGTGGTTCCTGGGAGTCTCAAAGGTGTACCTGGAAGTATCGGGAGGTGTAACCTGGGAATTTCGGGAGGTGTACCTGGAATATCAGGAGGTCCTGGGAGGCCAGGGGTGTAACTGGGAGTCTCGGAAGGTGTAACTGGGAATGTCAGATGTGTACCAGGAGGTCAGTGAGCACCTGGGAGTCTCAAAGGTACCTGGGAGATATCGGAGGTGAACCTGGGAATATCGGAGGTGTACCTGAATATCAGGAGGTGTACCTGGAGTGTCAGGGTGTAACTGGGAGTCTCGGTGTAACTGGGAATGTCAGATGTGCACCAGGAGTGTCAGTGAGCACCAGTCTCAAAGGTTCTGGGAGTGAAGGAGAGGTACCTGGGAATATCGGAGGTGTACCTGGGAGTATCGGAGGTGTACCTGAGTATCAGAGGTGTACCTGGAGTTTGAGGTGGAGTCTCAGAGGAACCAGGGAGTGTCAGAGGAGTACCTGGGAGGCTGAGGTACCTGGGAGAGACGGGAGGTACCTGGGAGTGTCAGGGGAGGTGTACCTGGAAGTATCAGAGGTGTACCTGGAGTGTCAGAGGTGTACCTGGGAATGTCAGAGGGAATTGGGAGTCTCGGGAGGTGGAACCAGATGTGGTACCAGGGAGGTCAGGTGGAGCACCTGAGTCTCAAAGGTGTATCTGGGAGCATCAGAGGTGTACCTGGGAATATCGGAGTTGTACCTGGGAATATCGGAGGTGTACCCTGGAGTGTCAGAGGTGTATGTGGGAGTGTCGGAGGTGTACCTGGGAGGTCAGAGAGGAGCCAGGGAATGTCAGTGAGTACTTGGGAGGCTGAGGTACCTGGGAGTGTCAGAGGTGTACCTTGAGTGTCAGAGGTGTACTTGGGAGTGTCAGAGGTGGCTGGGGAGGCCGAGGTACCTAGGGAGGAGAAGTGTACCTGGGAGTGCGGAGGCCTGACAGTGTCAGAGGTAACTGGCAGTGTCATGGTGTACCTGGGAGTGTTGGGCAGCACCTGGGAGTGTTAGGAGTGCAGGAAGTGACAGGAGAGAACCCAGGAGTGTCATAGGTGTACCTGGGAGGCCAGAGGTGAGCACCTGGGATTGTCAGAGGTACCTGGGAGGTTGGGAGGCACCTGGGAGTGTCGGAGGTGTACCTGGGAGGTCGGGAGGTGACCTGGGAGTGTAGAGAAGTACCTGGAGGTGAGCGGAACTTTGGAGTGCCTGAATGTACCTGGGAGTGTTGGAGGTGTGCCTACGAGAGTCTGGGGAGGTGCACCTGGGAGGTCAGAGGTGCACCTTGGGAGTGTCTGAGGTACCTGGGAGGTCTGAGGTGTACCTGGCAGTGTCTGGAGGTAGCCTGGCAGTGTCTGGAGGTGTGAACTGGCAGTGTCTGGTGTACCTGGGAGTGCTGGGAAGCGGTGCACCTGGGAGCCTTAGGAGGTGTTTTAGGGAGTGACAGAGAGTACCTAGAGTGTCAGAGGTGTACCTGGGAGCCAGGAGGTACTGGGATTGTCAGGGGTGTACCTGGGAGGTCAGAGAACCTGGGAATGTCAGAGGTGTTCCTGGGGAGTGTCAGAGATGCCTGGGAGCAGAGGTGTATCTGGGAGTGTCGGACGTGTTCCTGGAGTGTCAGTGTACCAGGAAGTGCAGTGGAGTACCTGGCAGTGTCAGGAGGTACCTGGGAGGTCAAAGGTGAAGGGGAGGCCAGGAGGTGTACCTGGGGAGTAGCAGAGGTGTACCTGGTGTCAGATGTGTACCTGGGAGTGCTGGGGAGGTGCCTGGGAGTGACGGAGTTTACCTGGAGTGTCGGTGGCGGACCTGGGAGGTCAGAGAGGTGTACCTGGGAGTATCAGGAGGTGTACCTGGGAGGTTTAGAGGTACCTGGGAATGTCGGAGGTGTACCTGGGAGTGTCAGAGGTACCTGGGAGTGTCGGAGGTGTAACTGGGAATGTGAGAGTTGTACCTGGGAGTGCGAGGTGCCTGGGGAGTGTGTCAGAGGAGTACGGTGATTGTCAGAGGTGTACCTGGCAGAGGTCAGAGGTGTACCTGAGTGTCAGAGGTGTACCTAGGAGTATTTGGAGGTTTACCTGGGAGTATCAGGGAGGGTGGCCTGCGAGTGTCAGAGGTGTACCTGGGAATGTCAGAGGTGTACCTGGGAGTATCGAGGTACCTGCAATATCGGAGCTGTACCTGGAATATCTGAGGTGTATCAGGGAGAGTCAGAGGTGTACCTGGGAGTCTCAGAGGTGAACCAGGATGTCAAAGGAGTACCTGGGGTGTCAGAGGTGTGCACCGTGGGAGTCGGAGGGGTACTTGGCACGGGAGGTGTACCTGGGAGTGTCAGGAGGTGCATCTGGGAGTATCAGAGGTGCACCTGGAGGTGTAGTGTACCTGGGAGGTCAGGGGTGTAACCAGAGTCTCGGAGGTAACGAATGTCAGAGGTACCAGGGATTGTCAGTGGAGTGCCTGGGAGCTCCAAAGGTGTCACCAGGAGCATCAGAGCACCTAGGAACACGAGGGTGTACCTGGGAATATCGGAGGTACCTGGGAGTGTCAGGAGGCGTACCTGGTTGTGTCGGAGGTACCTGGGAGGTCAAAGGAGTACCTGGGAGAGGTACCTGGCAGTGTCAGAGGTGTACCTGGGAGCAGAGATGCCTGGAGATGTCAGAGGTGTATCTGGGAGTGTCGGACGTGTTTTTGGGAGGTCAGAGGTGTACCTGGGAGGTCAGAGGTGTACCTTGAGTGTCAGAGGTGTACCTGGGAATGTCAGAGGTGGCCTGGGAGGTTTGGAGGTACCTGGGAGGACAAGTGTGCCTGGGAGTGTCGGAGGCATACCCCGGGAGTGTCGGAGGTACCTGGCAGTGTCAGGGTTTACCTGGAGTGTCAGAGGTGTACCAGAGTGTCAGTGAGTACCTGGAGTGTCAGGGGTGTACCTGGCAGGTCAGAGGTGAATTTAGAGTGTCAGGGTGTACCTGGAGTCATAGGTGTACCTGGGAGTGTCGGAGGTGTGCCTGGGAGTGGGGAAGTGTACCTGGGGTGTCGGAGGTGTACCTGGGAGGTCGGAGGTGTACCTGAAGTGTCATCGGTGTACCAGGGAGCCAGTGTACCAGGGAATGTCAGTGGAGTACCTAGAGTGTCAAGGGTACCTGGGGAGTGTCAGAGGTGTACCTGGAGTGTCAGAGTGACCTGGGAGTGTCAGAGGTGTAATCTGGGAGTGTCAGATGTGCCTGGCAGCAAAAGGTACCTGGGAGGTCAGAGGCATACCTGGAGTGTGAGAGTGGTGGACTTGGGAGGTCAGAGGTGTACCTGGGAGGCTGAGGTACCGTGGGAGTGTCGGGAGTTACCTGGGAGCAAGTCAGAGGTGTACCTGGGAATGTCAGAGGTATACCAGGAGTGTCAGTGAAGTTCCTGGGAGTCTCAAAGGTACCTGGAAGTACGAGGTGAACCTGGGAATATCGGAGGTGTACTGGGAATATCAGAGGTACCTGGGAGGTTAGGGGTGTAACTGGAGTCTCAAGGTGTAACTGGAATGTCAGAGTGTACAGGGGGTGTCAGTGGAGTACCTGGGAGTCTCAAAGGTGTACCTGGGAGATCGGAGGTGAACCTGGGAATATCGGAGGTGTACCTTGGAATATCAGAGGTGTGCCTGGGAGTGTCAGGGTGTAACTGGGAGTCTCGAAGGTGTAATCGGGAATGTCAGATGTACCAGGAGGTGTAGGTGGAGTACCTGGGAGTCTCAAAGGTGTTCTCTGGGAGTATGAGAGGTGTACCTGGGAATATCGGAGGTGTTTGGGAATATCGGAGGTACCTGGGAGTATCAGAGGTACCTGGGAGTGTCAGGGGAGGTGTACCTGGGAGTCTCAGAGGTGAACCAGGAGTGTCAGAGGAGTACCTGGGAGTGTCGAGGTGTACCTGGGGAGTATCGGAGGTGTACCTGGAGTGCAGAGGTGTACCTGGGGCATCAGAGGTGTACCTGGGAGTGTCAGAGGGGTGCCTGGGAATGTCAGAGGTGTAACTGAGTCTCGGAGGTGGAACTGGGAATGTCAGATGTGTACCAGGGAGTGTCAGTGGAGTGCCTGGGAGTCTCAAAGGTGTATCTGGGAGTATCAGAGGTGTGCCTGGGAATATCGGGAGGTGTACCTGGGAATATCGGAGGTGTACCTGGGAGTGTCAGGGTGTGTATGTGGGGTGTCAGGTGTGCCTGGGGGTCAGAGGTGTGCAGGGGATGTCAGTGGGTGGCTGGGTTGTCAGAGGTGTGCCAGTGTCAGAGGTGTAGCCTGGTGTCAAGGGTGTACTTGGGGTGTCAGGAGGTGTAGCTGGGAGTGACGGAGGTGTGCCTGGGGTGTGAGGAGTGTGCCTGGGGTGTCGGAGGTGTGCTGACAGTGTCAGAGGTGTAACCTGGCAGTGTCAGCGGTGTGCCTGGGGTGTCAGAGGTGTACCTGGGGTGTCAGATGTGTGCAGTGTGTGTGCCTGGGGAGTGTCAGTATGCCTGGGAGTGTGAGAGGTGTGCTTGGGGAGTGTCAGGGTGTGCCTGGGAGTCAGAGGTGTGCAAGTGTCGGGTTGTGCCTGGGACAGAGGTGTACCTGGGAATGTCAGAGGTATACCAGGGAGTGTCAGTGAAGTTCCTGGGAGTCTCAAAGGTGTACCTGGAAGTATCGGAGGTGAACCTGGGAATTTCGGAGGTGTACCTGGGAATATCAGAGGTGTACCTGGGAGTGTCAGGGGTGTAACTGGGAGTCTCGAAGGTGTAACTGGGAATGTCAGATGTGTACCAGGGAGTGTCAGTGGAGTACCTGGGAGTCTCAAAGGTGTACCTGGGAGTATCGGAGGTGAACCTGGGAATATCGGAGGTGTACCTGGGAATATCAGAGGTGTACCTGGGAGTGTCAGGGGTGTAACTGGGAGTCTCGGAGGTGTAACTGGGAATGTCAGATGTGTACCAGGGAGTGTCAGTGGAGTACCTGGGAGTCTCAAAGGTGTCTCTGGGAGTATCAGAGGTGTACCTGGGAATATCGGAGGTATTGCCTGGGAATATCAGGAGTGTGCCTGGGAGTATCAGAGGTGTACCTGGGAGTGTCAGAGGTGTACCTGGGGAACCTCAGAGGTGAACCAGGGGGAGTGTCAGAGGGTACCTGGTGTCAGGGTGCTGGGGAGTATCGGAGGTGTACCTGGGGAGTGCTCAGAGGTGTGGAAGTATCAGGGTGTACCAGGAGTGTCAAGAGGTGTACCTGGGAATGTCAGAGGTGTAACTGGGGAGTCTCAGGAGGTGGAACTGGGAATGTCAGATGTGTACCAGGGGTGTCATTGGAGTACCTGGGGTCTCAAGGTGTATCTGGGGAGTATCAGAGGTGTACCTGGGAATATCGGAGGTGTGCAGAATATCGGAGGTGTACCTGGGAGTGTGAAGTGTGGGGTGTCGGAGGTGTGCAGGGTGTCAGAGGTGTACCAGGGAATGTCAGTGGGTACTTGGGGAGTGTCAGAGGTGTGCCTGGGGAGTGTCAGAGGTGTACCTTGGAGTGTCAAAGGTGTACTTGGGAGTGTCAGAGGTGTAGCTGGGAGTGTCGGAGGTGTACCTAGGAGTGTGAGAAGTGTACCTGGGAGTGTCGGAGGTGTACCTGACAGTGTCAGAGGTGTAACTGGCAGTGTCAGCGGTGTACCTGGGAGTGTCAGCGGTGCACCTGGGAGTGTTAGAGGTGTTTCAGGAAGTGACAAAGGAGAACCTAGGAGTGTCATAGGTGTACCTGGGAGTGTCAGAGGAGTACCTCGGATTGTCAGAGGTGTACCTGGGAGTGTCAGAGGTGTACCTGGGAGTGTCAGAGGTGTACCTGGGAGTGTCGGAGGTGTACCTGGGAGTGTGAGAAGTGTACCTGGGAGTGTGAGCGGTGTACCTGGGAGTGTCTGAAATGTACCTGGGAGTGTTAGAGGTGTGCCTAGGAGTGTCAGAGCTGCACTTGGGAGTGTCAGAGGTGCACCTTGGAGTGTCTGACGTGTACCTGGGAGTGTCTGAGGTGTACCTGGCAGTGTCTGAGGTGTAACTGGCAGTGTCAGCGGTGTACCTGGGAGTGTCAGCGGTGCACCTGGGAGCCTTAGAGGTGTTTTAGGGAGTGACAGAGGAGTACCTAGGAGTGTCAGAGGTGTACCTGGGAGTGTCAGAGGTGTACCTCGGATTGTCAGGGGTGTACCTGGGAGTGTCAGAGGTGCACCTGGGAATGTCAGAGGTGTTCCTGGGAGTGTCAGAGATGTACCTGGGAGTGTCAGAGGTGTATCTGGGAGTGTCGGACGTGTTCCTGGGAGTGTCAAAGGTGTACCTGGGAGGTGGGAGAGGATACCTGGGAGTGTGAGAGGCACTTGGGAGTGTCAGAGGTGTACCTGGGAGTGTCAGAGGTGTATCTGGGAGTATCAGAGGTGTACCTGGGAGTGTCAGAGGTGTACCTGGGAATGTCAGAGGTATACCAGGGAGTGTCAGTGAAGTTCCTGGGAGTCTCAAAGGTGTGCTTGGAAGTATCGGAGGTGAACCTGGGAATATCGGAGGTGTACCTGGGAATATCAGAGGTTTACCTGGGAGTGTCAGGGGTGTAACTGGGAGTCTCGAAGGTGTAACTGGGAATGTCAGATGTGTACCAGGGAGTGTCAGTGGAGTACCTGGGAGTCTCAAAGGTGTACCTGGGAGTATCGGAGGTGAACCTGGGAATATCGGAGGTGTACCTTGGAATATCAGAGGTGTACTTGGGAGTTTCAGGGGTGTAACTGGGAGTCTCGAAGGTGTAACTGGGAATGTCAGATGTGTACCAGGGAGTGTCAGTGGAGTACCTGGGAGTCTCAAAGGTGTCTCTGGGAGTATGAGAGGTGTACCTGGGAATATCGGAGGTGTACCTGGGAATATCGGAGGTGTACCTGGGAGTATCAGAGGTGTACCTGGGAGTGTCAGAGGTGTACCTGGGAGTCTCAGAGGTGAACCAGGGAGTGTCAGAGGAGTACCTGGGAGTGTCAGAGGTGTACCTGGGAGTATCGGAGGTGTACCTGGGAGTGTCAGAGGTGTACCTGGAAGCATCAGAGGTACCTGGGAGTATCAGAGGAGTACCTGGGAGTGTCAGAGGTGTAACTGGGAGTCTCGGAGGTGTAACTGGGAATGTCAGATGTGTACCAGGGAGTGTCAGTGGAGTACCTGGGAGTCTCAAAGGTGTATCTGGGAGTATCAGAGGGGTACCTGGGAATATCGGAAGTGTACCTGGGAATATCGGAGGTGTACCTGTGTCAGATGTGTACCTGGGAGTGTCGGAGGTGTACCTGGGAGTGTACTGGGATTATCTGTACCTGGAGTGTCAGAGGTGTACCAGGGAATGTCAGTGGAGTACTTGGGAGTGTCAGAGGTGTACCTGGGAGTGTCAGAGGTGTACCTTGGAGTGTCAAAGGTGTACTTGGGAGTGTCAGAGGTGTAGCTGGGAGTGTCGGAGGTGTACCTAGGAGTGTGAGAAGTGTACCTGGGAGTGTCGGAGGTGTACCTGACAGTGTCAGAGGTGTAACTGGCAGTGTCAGCGGTGTACCTGGGAGTGTCAGCGGTGTACCTGGGAGTGTTAGCGGTGTTTCAGGAAGTGACAGAGGAGAACCTAGGAGTGTCATAGGTGTACCTGGGAGTGTCAGAGGAGTACCTCGGATTGTCAGAGGTGTACCTGGGAGTGTCAGAGGTGTAATGAGACAAAACTCACAAGAAGAAGATTACATATAGGTAGAATATTGATAGTATAAGAGTATAAAGAGAGGAAGACTTTGGTAGCGTGGCCGTGATAGTTATTTACACTGTCAGTACACTTATCGTATCTTATACGTCAATACACTTCTATTACGTCTTAAGGGCGACTTCTCAAACACTGCTTCGTTACAACTCTTTATTAATTAACGACATGACATGGACACATTAATAACACCTTCTATTGAAGTTACTAGGACATTATGTTTACGTTACTAGGACATCATATTACGTTACTAGACACTCTGATTCTCGGACACGAACATGAAATGAATACACTTCCCACGTAAGTAACTCATCCCGTGGAAAGCTCTGACAAACACTCACGTGACCTAGGGGAGGCCTAGCAGGTAGTCTGCTTAGCGGGACCACTGGTGTCGGGAGGGCGCCTGCTTAGCTGGGACACCGGAGGGAAGTCTCGGTCCTGACCGGAGGCGGCTTGCCTCCGGCCCTGACTTCGCTGGAGCAGCACTAGTGGTGTCGTAGCTGGCCACCTTGTTACAAGACAACTACTTCTCTGCGAATTCGCGAGGGAGGACCAGGACGTCCTATATATTGGGAAGCGAGCCGTCAGGTTCAGCTGGCCTGGGGGGCGGCGAAGGGTCTCTTTACATTTGACCCCGCAAATGTGCGGTCAGGCCTGGACTTTTCAGAACTATCTGGGAAAGTCATCAGGTGGGGCCATGTGTATATTGGGAGAGCAACCGTGAGAGTTCCCCTACACTTGACTTCCCAAACGTCGGGTCGACTGGAGTTTCTGAGATGTAAGGAGAAGTCGTCAGGTGGGGCCGTGTAACACGAGAGGCCTTGAGTTGGGCTCCAGGGGTTACAAGTGACCTGGCTAATTGTGAGGTCAGGTCTGGACTTCTTTCTGCGGTGTAGGTTATTGTATATTGGGAGAGAGTCGGCTGGTGCCTTCTTACATGTGTGACATGGGAGGGGGAGCTAGTTGGTTTACAATCCTTGGTCAACCGCAGAGTTACCCTATACTTGCCCTCGGCTAATGTCCGGTCAGACTGGAGTTTCTCAGATGTAAGCTGTGGTCTGACAAACCATCACTACACCTCCCGCCAAGACCAAAGCTTACATGCTCAGAGAACTGATGACACATTTAAAGTAGACAGTAACATCATGTGCAGTATCTAATATAGTCCCTGAGGTGATAATGCATCCTTACATTTTATAAATTATAACATTAGAGATGTATGTTTTTCTACTGGCATAGTTTGATCTGACAAAGCTTACTATACCTCCCGCCAAGATTAAAGCTTCTATGACAGGAGAAAAAAATAAAATACATACACAGTAAGTGAACATAGAGTGATCTAAAGATCCTTCATATCTAGCATAGTGTCCGAGGCAAACTTGCAAATCACATTCTACAAACAAAAGCAGGTGTTACATTGCCTAACCAGGCCGTGTCAAAATAATAATTCATCTCAGTCAGTAAATGGCTACAACATTGTGTTTGGTAATACAAAACATTGATCAAATGAACTCATAGAGAAAGTGACTAATCTTTTTAAAAAAACATTCTTTGTAGTACGAAACGGAACTCACAAGAAGAAGATTACATATAGGTAGAATATTGATAGTATAAGAGTATAAAGAGAGGAAGACTTTGGTAGCGTGGCCGTGATAGTTATTTACACTGTCAGTACACTTATCGTATCTTATACGTCAATACACTTCTATTACGTCTTAAGGGCGACTTCTCAAACACTGCTTCGTTACAACTCTTTATTAATTAACGACATGACATGGACACATTAATAACACCTTCTATTGAAGTTACTAGGACATTATGTTTACGTTACTAGGACATCATATTACGTTACTAGACACTCTGATTCTCGGACACGAACATGAAATGAATACACTTCCCACGTAAGTAACTCATCCCACGGAAAGCTCTGACAAACACTCACGTGACCTAGGGGAGGCCTAGCAGGTAGTCTGCTTAGCGGGACCACTGGTGTCGGGAGGGCGCCTGCTTAGCTGGGACACCGGAGGGAAGTCTCGGTCCTGACCGGAGGCGGCTTGCCTCCGGCCCTGACTTCGCTGGAGCAGCACTAGTGGTGTCGTAGCTGGCCACCTTGTTACAAGACAACTGCTTCTCTGCCAATCCGCGAGGGAGGACCAGGACGTCCTATATATTGGGAAGCGAGCCGTCAGGTTCAGCTGGCCTGGGGGGCGGCGAAGGGTCTCTTTACATTTGACCCCGCAAATGTGCGGTCAGGCCTGGACTTTTCAGAACTATCTGGGAAAGTCATCAGGTGGGGCCATGTGTATATTGGGAGAGCAACCGTGAGAGTTCCCCTACACTTGACTTCCCAAACGTCGGGTCGACTGGAGTTTCTGAGATGTAAGGAGAAGTCGTCAGGTGGGGCCGTGTAACACGAGAGGCCTTGAGTTGGGCTCCAAGGGTTACAAGTGACCTGGCTAATTGTGAGGTCAGGTCTGGACTTCTTTCTGCGGTGTAGGTTATTGTATATTGGGAGAGAGTCGGCTGGTGCCTTCTTACATGTGTGACATGGGAGGGGGAGCTAGTTGGTTTACAATCCTTGGTCAACCGCAGAGTTACCCTATACTTGCCCTCGGCTAATGTCCGGTCAGACTGGAGTTTCTCAGATGTAAGCTGTGGTCTGACAAACCATCACTACAGAGGTGTACCTGGGAGTGTCGGAGGTGTACCTGGGAGTGTGAGAAGTGTACCTGGGAGTGTGAGCGGTGTACCTGGGAGTGTCTGAAATGTACCTGGGAGTGTTAGAGGTGTGCCTAGGAGTGTCAGAGGTGCACTTGGGAGTGTCAGAGGTGCACCTTGGAGTGTCTGAGGTGTACCTGGGAGTGTCTGAGGTGTACCTGGTAGTGTCTGAGGTGTACCTGGCAGTGTCTGAGGTGTAACTGGCAGTGTCAGCGGTGTACCTGGGAGTGTCAGCGGTGCACCTGGGAGCCTTAGAGGTGTTTCAGGGAGTGACAGAGGAGTACCTAGGAGTGTCAGAGGTGTACCTGGGAGTGTCAGAGGTGTACCTCGGATTGTCAGGGGTGTACCTGGGAGTGTCAGAGGTGCACCTGGGAGTGTCAGAGGTGTTCCTGGGAGTTTCAGAGATGTACCTGGGAGTGTCAGAGGTGTATCTGAGAGTGTCGGACGTGTTCCTGGGAGTGTCAGAGGTGTACCAGGAAATGTCAGTGGAGTACCTGGGAGTGTCAGTGGTGTACCTGGGAGTGTCAAAGGTGTAGCTGGGAGTGTCAGAGGTGTACCTGGGAGTCAGGAGGTGTGCCTGGCAGTGTCAGATGTGTGCCTGGGAGGCCAGAGGTGTACCTGGGAGTGACAGAGTTTACCTGGGAGTGTCGGTGGCGGACCTGGGAGTGCCGGTGGTGGACCTGGGAGTATCAGAGGTGTACCTGGGAGTTTCAGAGGTGTACCTGGGAATGTCAGAGGTGTACCTGGAGGTCAGAGGGTACCTGGGAGTGTCGGAGGTGTAACTGGGAATGTCAGAGGTTGTACCTGGGAGTGTCGGAGGTGTACCTGGGAGTGTCACAGGAGTACTTGTGATTGTCAGAGGTGTACCTGGCAGAGTCAGAGGTGTACCTGGGAGTGTCAGAGGTGTACCTAGGAGTATCGGAGGTTTACCTGGGAGTATCAGAGGGGTACCTGCGAGTGTCAGAGGTGTACCTGGGAATGTCAGAGGTGTACCTGGGAGTATCGGAGGTGTACCTGGCAATATCGGAGCTGTACCTGTGAATATCGGAGGTGTACCAGGGAGTGTCAGAGGTGTACCTGGGAGTCTCAGAGGTGAACCAGGGAATGTCAAAGGAGTACCTGGGAGTGTCAGAGGTGTACCTGGGAGTATCGGAGGTGTACTTGGGAGTATCGGAGGTGTACCTGGGAGTGTCAGAGGTGTATCTGGGAGTATCAGAGGTGCACCTGGGAGTGTCAGAGGTGTACCTGGGAGTGTCAGGGGTGTAACTGTGAGTCACGGAGGTGTAACAGGGAATGTCAGAGGTGTACCAGGGATTGTCAGTGGAGTACCTGGGAGTCTCAAAGGTGTACCTAGGAGTATCAGAGGTGTACCTAGGAATATCGGAGGTGTACCTGGGAATATCGGAGGTGTACCTGGGAGTGTCAGAGGCGTACCTGGTTGTGTCGGAGGTGTACCTGGGAGTGTCACAGGAGTACCTGGGATTGTCAGAGGTGTACCTGGCAGTGTCAGAGGTGTACCTGGGAGTGTCAGAGATGTACCTGGGAGTGTCAGAGGTGTATCTGGGAGAGTCGGACGTGTTCTTGGGAGTGTCAGAGGTGTACCTGGGAGTGTCAGAGGTGTACCTTGGAGTGTCAGAGGTGTACCTGGGATGTCAGAGGTGTACCTGGGAGTGTCAGGTGTGCCTGAGTGTGACAAGTGTACCTGGGGAGTGTCAGGTATGCCTGGGAGTGTCAGGTGTGCCTGGCAGTGTCAGAGGTTTACCTGGAGTGTCAGAGTTACCAGGGGAGTGTCAGTGGGTACTGGGGTGTCAGGGGTGTACCTGGCAGTGTCAGAGGTGTCCTAGAGGTGTCAGGGTGTGCCTGGAAGTGTCATGGGTGTACCTGGGAGTGTCGGAGGTGTACCTGGGAGTGTGAGAAGTGTACCTGGGAGTGTCGGAGGTGTACCTGGGAGAGTCAGGGAGGTGTGCCTGGAAGTGTCAGCAGTGTACCTGGGAGCGTCAGGAGTGTACCAGGGAATGTCAGTGGAGTACCTGTGAGTGTCAAGGTGGCACTGGGAGTGTCAGAGGTGTACCTGGGAGTGTCAGAGGTGTGCCTGGGGAGTGTCAGAGGGTGTACCTGGGAGGTGTCAGATGTGAATGTGGCAGTGTCAAGGTGTACCTGGGTGTCAGAGGCATGCCGGGAGTGTGAGAGGTGTGCTTGGGGTGTCAGGTGTGCCTGGGGTGTCAGAGGTGTACCTGGGGTGTCAGGTTGTACCTGGGGTGTCAGGGTGTGCCTGGGAATGTCAGGGTATCAGGGAGTGTCAGTGGTTCCTGGGAGTCTCAAAGTGTGCCTGGAAGTATCAGTGAACCTGGGAATATCAGGTGTACCTGGGAATATCAGAGGTGTACCTGGGAGTGTCAGGGTGTAACCCAGGGTCTCGAAGGTGTAACTGA
>NW_024716131.1:0-12592 GCF_018991925.1 Homarus americanus | reverse complement strand
TTTCCAAGCCGGATTTGGTAAAACGTTGTTCTGATCACCTACGCGGCACAGGTGGTCCCTATTAGAGGTTCACTGCGCCATAATCTCGTTGAACAGGCTTTGTGTGAAATATAGCAGAGTGTAGGACTGCTTTTATTGTTCTGGTGGCCCAGAGGTAGCGTCCCCCGGTCACAATTTTAAGATCGTGGGTTCAAATCCTGGTGGGGTGAGG
This sequence comes from Homarus americanus, assembly GCF_018991925.1. Lineage (NCBI taxonomy): Eukaryota > Metazoa > Arthropoda > Malacostraca > Decapoda > Nephropidae > Homarus > Homarus americanus. Next base: position 12,381 of record NW_024716131.1, on the reverse strand, counting down.
TGTTGATTATATGTAGAAGTCCACGTGCTTTGTTGGGCTAATGAAATATATATGGATCCTCGTGTTTCGAAGCCGCATTTGGTAAAACGTTGCTCTGATCACCTAAGCGGCACGGGTGGTCCCCATTAGAGGTTCACGGCGCCAAAAGCTCGTTGAACAAGCTTTGTGTGAAATATAGGAGAGTCTAGGTATGCTTTTAGTGTCCTGGTGGCCCAGAGGTAGCGATCCCCGGTCACAATTAGAAGATCGTGGTTCCGAATCCTGGTGAGGTGAGGTGTTGATTATATGAAGAAGTCCACGTGCTTTATTGGGCTAATGAAATATATATGGATCCTCGTGTTTCAAAGCCGCATTTGGTAAAACGTTGCTCTGATCACCTAAGCATGGGTGAATTTACATCAGGGTTCGCCATAAGCTCGTTGAACAGGCTTTGTGTGAAATATAGCAGAGTCTGGGACTGCTTTTATTGTCATGGTGGCCCAGAGGTAGCGTCCCCCGGTCACAATTATAAGATTGTGGGTTAAAATCCTGGTCGGGTGAGGTGTTGATTATATGTAGAAGTCCGCGTGCTTTATTGGGTTAATGAAATATATATGGATCCTCGTGTTTCGAAGCCAGATTTGGTAAAACGTTGCCCTGATCACCTAAGTGGCACGGGTGGTCCCCATTAGAGTTTCACGGCGCCATAAGCTCGTTGAACAGGCTATGTGTGAAATATAGCAGAGTCTAGGACTGCTGATATTGTCCTGGTGGCCCAGAGTTAGCGTCCCCCGGTCACAATTATAAGATTGTGGGTTCAAATCCTGGTGGGGTGAGGTGTTGATTATATGTAGAAGTCCGTCTGCTTTATTGGGTTAATGAAATATATATGGATCCTCGTGTTTCGAAGCCAGATTTGGTAAAACGTTGCCCTGATCACTTAAGCGGCACGGGTGGTCCCCATTAGAGGTTCACGGCGCCATAAGCTCGTTGAACAGGTTTCGTGTGAAATATAGCAGAGTCTAGGACTGCTTTTATTGTCCTGGTGGCCCAGAGGTAGCATTCCCCGGTCACAATTATAAGATCGTGGGTTCAAATGCTGGTGGGGTGAAGTGTTGATTATATGTAGAAGTCTGCGTGCTTTATTGGGCTAATGAAAAATATATGGATCCTCGGGTTTCGAAGCCGCATTTGGTAAAACGTTGCTCTGTTTAACTAAGCGGCACGGGTGGTCCCCATTAGAGGTTCACGGCGCCATAAGCTCGTTGAACAGGCTTTGTGTGAAATATAGGAGAGTCTAGAAATGCTTTTAGTCTCCTGGTGAGCCAGAGGTAGCGTTCCCCGGTCATAATTAGAAGATCGTGGGTTCGAATCGTGGTGGGGTGAGGTGTTGATTATATGAAGAAGTCCGCGTGCTTTATTGGGCTAATGAAATGTATATGGATCCTCGTGCTTCGAAGCCGCATTTGGTAAAACGTTGCTCCGATCACCTAAGCGGCATGGGTGGTCCCCATCAGAGGTTCACGGCGCCATAAGCTCGTTGAACAGGTTTTGTGTGAAATATAGAAGAGTCTAGGACTGCTTTTATTGTCCTCGTGGCCCAGAGGTAGCGTTCCCCGGTCACAATTATAAGATCGTGGGTTCAAATCCTGGTGGGGTGAGGTGTTGATTATATGTAGAAGTCCGCGTGCTTTATTGGGCTTATGAAATATATATGGATCCTCACGTTTCGAAGCCGCATTTGGTAAAGCGTTGCCCTGATCACCTAAGCGGCACGGGTGGTCCCCATTAGAGGTTCATGGTGCCATAAGGTCGTTGAACAGGCTTTGTGTGAAATATAGCAGAGTCTAGGACTGCTTTTATTGTCCTAGTGGCCCAGAGGTAGAGTTTCCTGGTCACAATTATACGATCGTGGGTTCAAATCCTGGTAGGGTGAGGTGTTGATTATATGTAAAAGTCCACGTGCTTTATTGGGCTAATGAAATATATATGGATCCTCGTGTTTCGAAACCGGATTTGGTAAAACGTTGCTCTGATCACCTAAGCGGCACTGGTGGTCCCCATTAGAGGTTCATGGCGCCATAAGGTCGTTGAACAGGCTTTGTGTGAAATATAGTAGAGTCTAGGACTGCTTTTCTTGTCCTGGTGGCCCAGAGGTAGCGTTCCCCGGTCACAATTATAAGATCGTGGCTTCAAATCCTGGTGGGGTGAGGCTTTGATTATATGTAGAAGTCTGCGTGCTTTATTGGGCTAATGAAATATTTATGGATCCTCGGGTTTCGAAGCCGCATTTGGTTAAACGTTGCTCTGATCACCTAAGCGGCACGGGTGGTCCCCTATAGTGGTTCATAGCGCCATAAGCTCGTTGAACAGGCTTTGTGTGAAATATATATTAGAATCTAGAACTGCTTTTATTGTCGTGGTGGCCCAGAGGTAGCATACCCCGGTCACAATTATAAGATCGTGGGTTTGAACCCTGGTGGGGTGAGGTGTTGATTATATGTAGAAGTCCGCGTACTTTATTGGGCTAATGAAATATATATGGATCCTTCTTGTTTCGAAGCCGCATTTAGTAAAACGTTGGTCTGATCACCTAAGCGGCACGGGTGGTCCCCATTAGAGGTTCATGGCGCCATAAGCTCGTTGAACACGCTTTGTGTGTAATATAGCAGAGTCTAGGACTGCTCTTAGTGTCCTGGTGGCCCAGAGGTAGCGTTCCCCGGTCACAATTAGAAGATCTTGGGTTCGAATCCTGGTGGGGTGTGTTGTTGATTATATGAAGAAGTGAGCGTGCTTTATTGGGCTAATGAAATATATATGGATCCTCGTGTTTCGAAGCCGCATTTGGTAAAACGTTGCTCTAATCACCTAAACGGCATGGGTGGTCCCCATTAGAGGTTCACGGCGCCATAAGCTCATTGAACAGGCTTTGTGTGAAATATAGCAGAGTCTAGGACTGCTTTTATTGTCCTGGTGGCCCAGCGGTAGCGTTCCCCGGTCACAATTATAAGATCGTTGGTTCAAATCCTGGTGGGGTGAGGTGTTGATTACATGTAGAAGTCCGCGTGCTTTAATGGTCTAATGAAATTTATATGGATCCTCGGGTTTCGAAGCCACATTTGGTAAAACGTTGCTCTGATCACCTAAGCGGCACGGGTGGTCCCCATTAGAGGTTCACGGCGCCATAAGCTCGTTGAACAGGCTTTGTGTGAAACATAGCAGAGTCTAGGACTGCTTTTATTGTCCTGGTGGCACAGAGGTAGCATTCCCCGGTCACAATTATAAGATCGTGGGTTCAAATGCTGGTGGGGTGAGGTGTTGATTATATGTAGAAGTCTGCGTGCTTTATTGGGCTAATGAAAAATATATGGATCCTCGGGTTTCGAAGCCGCATTTGGTAAAACGTTGCTCTGATTACCTAAGCGGCACGAGTGGTCCCCATTAGAGGTTCACGGCGCCATAAGCTCGTTGAACAGGCTTTGTGTGAAATATAGGAGAGTCTAGGAATGCTTTTAGTCTCCTGGTGAGCCAGAGGTAGCGTTCCCCGGTTATAATTAGAAGATCGTGGGTTCGAATCCTGGTGGCGTGAGGTGTTGATTATATGAAGAAGTCCGCGTGCTATATTGGGCTAATGAAATATACATGGATCCTCGTGTTTCGAAGCCAGATTTGGTAAAACGTTGCCCTGATCACCTAAGCTGCACGGGTGGTCCCCATTAGAGGTTCATGGTGCCATAAGGTCGTTGAACAGGCTTTGTGTGAAATATAGTAGAGTCTAGGACTGCTTTTATTGTCCTGGTGGCCCAGAGGTAGCATACCCCGGTCACAATTATAAGATCGTGGATCAAATGGATCCTCGTGTTTCCAAGCCGGATTTGGTAAAATGTTTCTCTGATCACCTAAGCGGCATGGGTGGTCTCCATTAGAGGTTCATGGCGCCATAAGGTCGTTGAACAGTCTTTGTGTGAAATATAGTAGAGTCTAAGACTGCTTTTATTGTCCTTGTGGCCCAGAGATAGCATACCCCGGTCACAATTATAAGATCGTGGGTTTGAATCCTGGTGGGGTGAGGTGTTGATTATATGTAGAAGTCAGCGTGCTTTATTGGGCTAATGAAATATATATGGATCCTCTTGTTTCGAAGCCGGATTTGGTAAAACGTTGCTCTGATCACCTAAGCGGTACGGGTGGTCCCCATTAGAGGTTCACGGCGCCATAAGCTCGTTGAACAGGCTTTGTGTGAAATATACCAGAGTCTAGGACTGCTTTTATTGTCCTGGTGGCCCAGAGGTAGCGTTCCCCGATCACAATTATAAGATCGTGGGTTCGAATCCTGGTGGGGTGAGGTGTTGATTATATGTAAGAATCCACGTGCTTTATTGGGCTAATGGAAATAGCATAGTCCTCCTTGTTTCGAAGCCATTTGGTAAAACGTTGCTCTGATCACCTAGCGGCAAAATTGATTACGATAGAGGTTCACTTGATTGCCATAAGCAAGTTGAACAGGCTTTGTGAAATATAGCAGAGTCTAAGTGCTTTTATTGTCCTGGTGGCCCAGAGGTAGCGTTCCCCGGTCACAATTATAAGATCGTGGGTTCAAATCCTGGTGGGGTGAGGTGTTGATTATATGTAGAAGTCCACGTGCTTTATTGGGCTAATGAAATATTTATGGATCCTCCTTGTTTCGAAGCCGCATTTGGTAAAACGTTGCTCTGATCACCTAAACAGCACGGGTGTTCCCCATTAGAGGTTCACGGTGCCATAAGCAAGTTGAACAGGCTTTGTGTGAAATATAGCAGAGTCTAGGAATGCTTTTAGTGTCCTGGTGGCCCAGAGGTAGCGTTCCCCGGTCGCAATTATAAGATCGTGGGTTCAAATCCTGGTGGGGTGAGGTGTTGATTATATGAAGAAGTCCGCGTGCTTAATTGGGCTAATGAAATATATATGGATCCTCGTGTTTCGAAGCTTCATTTGGTAAAGCGTTGCTCTGATCACCTAAGCGGCACGGGTGGTCCCCATTAGAGGTTCACAGCGCCATAAGCTCGTTGAACAGGCTTTGTGTGAAACATAGCAGAGTCTAGGACTGCTTTTATTGTCCTGGTGGCCCAGAGGTAGCATTCCCCGGTCACAATTATAAGATCGTGGGTTCAAATCCTGGTGGGGTGAGGTGTTGATTATATGTAGAAGTCAGCGTGCTTTATTGGGCTAATGAAATATATATGGATCCTCGTGTTTCGAAGCCGCATTTGGTAAAGCGTTGCTCTGACCACCTAAGCGGCACGGGTGGTCCCCATTAGAGGTTCACGGCGCCAAAAGCTCGTTGAACAGGCTTTGTGTGAAACATAGCAGAGTCTAGGACTGCTTTTATTGTCCTGGTGGCCCAGAGGTAGCATTCCCCGGTCACAATTATAAGATCGTGGGTTCAAATGCTGGTGGGGTGAGGTGTTGATTATATGTAGAAGTCTGCGTGCTTTATTGGGCTAATGAAAAATATATGGATCCTCGGGTTTCGAAGCCGCATTTGGTAAAACGTTGCTCTGATTACCTAAGCGGCACGGGTGGTCCCCATTAGAGGTTCACGGCGCCATAAGCTCGTTGAACAGGCTTTGTGTGAAATATAGGAGAGTCTAGGAATGCTTTTAGTCTCCTGGTGAGCCAGAGGTAGCGTTCCCCGGTCATAATTAGAAGATCGTGGGTTCGAATCCTGGTGGGGTGAGGTGTTGATTATATGAAGAAGTCCGCGTGCTTTATTGGGCTAATGAAATATATATGGATCCTCGTGCTTCGAAGCCGCATTTGGTAAAACGTTGCTCCGATCACCTAAGCGGCATGGGTGGTCCCCATCAGAGGTTCACGGCGCCATAAGCTCGTTGAACAGGTTTTGTGTGAAATATAGCAGAGTCTAGGACTGCTTTTATTGTCCTGGTGGCCCAGAGGTAGCGTTCCCCGGTCACAATTATAAGATCGTGGGTTCAAATCCTGGTGGGGTGAGGTGTTGATTAAATGTAGAAGTCCACGTGCTTTATTGGGCTAATGAAATATATATGGATCCTTCTTGTTTCGAAGCCGCATTTGGTAAAATGTTGGTCTGATCACCTAAGCAGCACGGGTGGTCCCCATTAGAGTTTCACGGCGCCATAAGCTCGTTGAACAGGCTATGTGTGAAATATAGCAGAGTCTAGGACTGCTTTTATTGTCCTGGTGGCCCAGAGTTAGCGTCCCCCGGTCACAATTATAAGATTGTGGGTTCAATTCCTGGTGGGGTGAGGTGTTGATTATATGTAGAAGTCCGCGTGCTTTATTGGGTTAATGAAATATATATGGATCCTCGTGTTTCGAAGCCAGATTTGGTAAAACGTTGCCCTGATCACTTAAGCGGCACGGGTGGTCCCCATTAGAGGTTCACGGCGCCATAAGCTCGTTGAACAGGCTTTGTGTGAAATATAGCAGAGTCTAGGACTGCTTTTATTGTCCTGGTGGCCCAGAGGTAGCGTCCCCCGGTCACAATTATAAGATTGTTGGTTCAAATCCTGGTGGGGTGAGGTGTTGATTATATGTAGAAGTCCGCGTGCATTAATGGTCTAATGAAATATATATGGATCCTCGGGTTTCGAAGCCACATTTGGTAAAACGTTGCTCTGATCACCTAAGCGGCACGGGGGGTCCCCATTAGAGGTTCACGGCGCCATAAGCTCGTTGAACAGGTTTTTTGTGAAATATAGCAGAGTCTAGGAATGCTTTTAGTGTCCTGGTGGGCCAGATGTAGCGTTCCCCGGTCACAATTATAAGATCGTGGGTTCAAATCCTGGTGGGGTGAGGTGTTGATTATATGTAGAAGTCCGCATGCTTTATTGGGCTAATGAAATATACATGGATCCTCGTGTTTCGAAGCCAGATTTGGTAAAACGTTGCCCTGATCACCTAAGCGGCACGGGTGGTCCCATTAGAGGTTCATGGTGCCATAAGGTCGTTGAACAGGCTTTGTGTGAAATATAGCAGAGTCTAGGACTGCTTTTATTGTCCTAGTGGCCCAGAGGTAGCGTTTCCTGGTCACAATTATAAGATCGTGGGTTCAAATCCTGGTAGGGTGAGGTGTTGATTATATGTAAAAGTCCACGTGCTTTATTGGGCTAATGAAATATATATGGATCCTCGTGTTTCGAAACCGGATTTGGTAAAACGTTGCTCTGATCACCTAAGCGGCACTGGTGGTCCCCATTAGAGGTTCATGGCGCCATAAGGTCGTTGAACAGGCTTTGTGTGAAATATAGTAGAGTCTAGGACTGCTTTTCTTGTCCTGGTGGCCCAGAGGTAGCGTTCCCCGGTCACAATTATAAGATCGTGGCTTCAAATCTTGGTGGGGTGAGGCTTTGATTATATGTAGAAGTCTGCGTGCTTTATTGGGCTAATGAAATATTTATGGATCCTCGGGTTTCGAAGCCGCATTTGGTTAAACGTTGCTCTGATCACCTAAGCGGCACGGGTGGTCCCCTATAGTGGTTCATAGCGCTATAAGCTCGTTGAACAGGCTTTGTGTGAAATATAGTAGAGTCTAGAACTGCTTTTATTGTCGTGGTGGCCCAGAGGTAGCATACCCCGGTCACAATTATAAGATCGTGGGTTTGAACCCTGGTGGGGTGAGGTGTTGATTATATGTAGAAGTCCGCGTGCTTTATTGGGCTAATGAAATATATATGGATCCTTCTTGTTTCGAAGCCGCATTTAGTAAAACGTTGGTCTGATCACCTAAGCGGCACGGGTGGTCCCCATTAGAGGTTCATGGCGCCATAAGGTCGTTGAACAGGCTTTGTGTGAAATATAGCAGAGTCTAGGACAGCTTTTATTGTCCTGGTGGCCCAGAGGTAGCATCCCCCGGTCACAATTATAAGATTGTTGGTTCAAATCCTGGTGGGGTGAGGTGTTGATTATATGTAGAAGTCCGCGTGCATTAATGGTCCAATGAAATATATATGGATCCTCGGGTTTCGAAGCCACATTTGGTAAAACGTTGCTCTGATCACCTAAGCGGCACGGGGGGTCCCCATTAGAGGTTCACGGCGCCATAAGCTCGTTGAACAGGTTTTTTGTGAAATATAGCAGAGTCTAGGAATGCTTTTAGTGTCCTGGTGGGCCAGATGTAGCGTTCCCCGGTCACAATTATAAGATCGTGGGTTCAAATCCTGGTGGGGTGAGGTGTTGATTATATGTAGAAGTCCGCATGCTTTATTGGGCTAATGAAATATACATGGATCCTCGTGTTTCGAAGCCAGATTTGGTAAAACGTTGCCCTGATCACCTAAGCGGCACGGGTGGTCCCCATTAGAGGTTCATGGTGCCATAAGGTCGTTGAACAGGCTTTATGTGAAATATAGCAGAGTCTAGGACTACTTTTATTGTCCTAGTGGCCCATAGGTAGCGTTTCCTGGTCACAATTATAAGATCGTGGGTTCAAATCCTGGTAGGGTGAGGTGTTGATTATATGTAAAAGTCCACGTGCTTTATTGGGCTAATGAAATATATATGGATCTTCGTGTTTCGAAACCGGATTTGGTAAAACGTTGCTCTGATCACCTAAGCGGCACTGGTGGTCCCCATTAGAGGTTCATGGTGCCATAAGGTCGTTGAACAGGCTTTGTGTGAAATATAGTAGAGTCTAGGACTGCTTTTCTTGTCCTGGTGGCCCAGAGGTAGCGTTCCCCGGTCACAATTATAAGATCGTGGCTTCAAATCCTGGTGGGGTGAGGCTTTGATTATATGTAGAAGTCTGCGTGCTTTATTGGGCTAATGAAATATTTATGGATCCTCGGGTTTCGAAGCCGCATTTGGTTAAACGTTGCTCTGATCACCTAAGCGGCACGGGTGGTCCCCTATAGTGGTTCATAGAGCCATAAGCTCGTTGAACAGGCTTTGTGTGAAATATAGTAGAGTCTAGCACTGCTTTTATTGTCCTAGTGGCCCAGAGGTAGCGTTCCCGGTCACAATTATAAGATCGTGGGTTCAAATCCTGGTGGGGTGAGGTGTTGATTAAATGTAGAAGTCCACGTGCTTTATTGGGCTAATGAAATATATATGGATCCTTCTTGTTTCGAAGCCGCATTTAGTAAAACGTTGGTCTGATCACCTAAGCGGCACGGGTGGTCCCCATTAGAGGTTCATGGCGCCATAAGCTCGTTGAACAGGCTTTGTGTGTAATATAGCAGAGTCTAGGACTGCTCTTAGTGTCCTGGTGGCCCAGGGGTAGCGTTCCCCGGTCACAATTAGAAGATCTTGGGTTCGAATCCTGGTGGGGTGTGTTGTTGATTATATGAAGAAGTGAGCGTGCTTTATTGGGCTAATGAAATATATATGGATCCTCGTGTTTCGAAGCCGCATTTGGTAAAACGTTGCTCTAATCACCTAAACGGGTATGTGGTCCTAATAGAGGTTCACGGCGCCGCGCCTATTGAACAGGTTTTGTGTGAAATATAGCAGAGTCTAGGACTGCTTTATTGTCCTGGTGGCCCAGAGGTAGCGTTCCCCGGTCACAATTATAAGATCGTGGGTTCAAATCCTGGTGGGGTGAGGTGTTGATTATATGTAGAAATCTGCGTGCTTTATTTGGCTAATGAAATATATATGGATCCTCGTGTTTCGAAGCGGGATTTGGTAAAACGTTGCTCTGATCACCTAAGCGTTACGGGTGGTCCCCATTAGAGGTTCATGGCGCCATAAGCTTCAAGAACAGGTTTTTTGTGTGAAACATAGCAGAGTCTAGGACTTGCTTTATTGTCCTGGTGGGCTCAGAGGGGTAGCATTCTCGTCACAATTATATGATCGTGGGTTCAAATGCTGGTGGGGTGAGGTGTTGATTATATGTAGAAGTCTGCGTGCTTTATTGGGCTAATGAAAAATATATGGATCCTCGGGTTTCGAAGCCGCATTTGGTAAAACGTTGCTCTGATTACCTAAGCGGCATGGGTGGTCCCCATTAGAGGTTCACGGCGCCATAAGCTCGTTGAACAGGCTTTGTGTGAAATATAGGAGAGTCTAGGAATGTTTTTAGTCTCCTGGTGAGCCAGAGGTAGCGTTCCCCGGTCATAATTAGAAGATCGTGGGTTCGAATCCTGGTGGGGTGAGGTGTTGATTATATGAAGAAGTCCGCGTGCTTTATTGGGCTAATGAAATATATATGGATCCTCCTGCTTCAAAGCCGCATTTGGTAAAACGTTGCTCCGATCACCTAAGCGGCATGGGTGGTCCCCATCAGAGGTTCACGGCGCCATAAGCTCGTTGAACAGGTATTGTGTGAAATATAGCAGAGTCTAGGACTGCTTTTATTGTCCTGGTGGCCCAGAGGTAGCGTTCCCCGGTCACAATTATAAGATCGTGGGTTCAAATCCTGGTGGGGTGAGGTGTTGATTATATGTAGAAGTCCGCATGCTTTATTGGGCTAATGAAATATACATGGATCCTCGTGTTTCGAAGCCAGATTTGGTAAAACGTTGCCCTGATCAATGCTGCACGGTGGTCCCCATTAGAGGTTCATGGCGCCATAAGCTCGTTGAACAGGCTTTGTGAGAAATATAGCAGAGTCTAGGACTGCTTTTATTGTCCTGGTGGCCCAGAGGTAGCATTCCCCGGTCACAATTATAAGATCGTGGGTTCAAATCCTGGTGGGGTGAGGTGTTGATTATATGTAGAAATCCGCGTGCTTTATTGGGCTAATAAAATATATATGGATCCTCGTGTTTCAAAGCCGCATTTGGTAAAACGTTGCTCTGATCACCTAAGCGGCACGGGTGGTCCCCATTAGAGGTTCATGGCGCCATAAGCTCGTTGAACAGGCTTTGTGAGAAATATAGCAGAGTCTAGGACTGCTTTTATTGTCCTGGTGGCCCAGAGGTAGCATTCCCCGGTCACAATTATAAGATCGTGGGTTCAACCTTGTGGGTGAGGCTTTGATTATATGTAGAAGTCTGCGTGCTTTATTGGGCTAATGAAATATTTATGGATCCTCGGGTTTCGAAGCCGTATTTGGTTAAACGTTGCTCTGATCACCTAAGCGGCACGGGTGGTCCCCTATAGTGGTTCATAGCGCCATAAGCTCGTTGAACAGGCTTTGTGTGAAATATAGTAGAGTCTAGAACTGCTTTTATTGTCGTGGTGGCCCAGAGGTAGCACACCCCGGTCACAAATATAAGATCGTGGGTTTGAACCCTGGTGGGGTGAGGTAGTGATTATATGTAGAAGTCCGCGTGCTTTATTGGGCTAATGAAATATATATGGATCCTTCTTGTTTCGAAGCCGCATTTAGTAAAACGTTGGTCTGATCACCTAAGCGGCACGGGTGGTCCCCATTAGTTCATGGCGCCATAAGCTCGTTAAACAGCTTTTGTGTGTATGCTACAGCAGAGTCTAGGATCGTTTTAGTGTCCCGGAAGTCAGAGTAGTGTTCCCTGGTCAGTTCAGAAGATCTGCTCGAATCCTGTGGGTAAAAGGTTGATTATAAGGAAGAAGTGAGCGCGGCTTTTTATTGGGCCAATGAAATATATGCATCCTCGTTCGAAGCCGCATTTGCAAAACGCGCTCTAATCTCACTAAACGGCATGGGTGGTCCTCATTAGAGGTTCATTAATGGGCGCTGATAAGCCATTGAACAGGTGTTTCAAAGAAAAATATAGCAGAGTTCTGACTTATTGTCCCAGGTCTAGCGCGTTCTGTCGCACGGCAAGATCGTTGGTTCAAATCCTGGTGGGGTGAGGTGTTGATTATATGTAGAAGTCCGCGTGCTTTAATGGTCTAATGAAATATATATGGATCCTCGGGTTTCGAAGCCACATTTGGTAAAACGTTGCTCTGATCACCTAAGCGGCACGGGTGGTCCCCATTAGAGGTTCACGGCGCCATAAGCTCGTTGAACAGGCTTTGTGTGAAATATAGGAGAGACTAGGAATGCTTTTTAGTCTCCTGGTGAGCCAGAGGTAGCGTTCCCCGGTCATAATTAGAAGATCGTGGGTTCGAATCCTGGTGGGGTGAGGTGTTGATTATATGAAGAAGTCCGCGTGCTTTATTGGGCTAATGAAATATATGTGGATCCTCGTGCTTCGAAGCCGCATTTGGTAAAACGTTGCTCCGATCTCCTAAGCAGCATGGGTGGTCCCCATCAGAGGTTCACGGCGCCATAAGCTCGTTGAACAGGTTTTGTGTGAAATATAGCAGAGTCTAGGACTGCTTTTATTGTCCTGGTGGCCCAGAGGTAGCGTTCCCCGGTCACAATTATAAGATCGTGGGTTCAAATCCTGGAGGGGTGAGGTGTTGATTATATGTAGAAGTCCGCGTGCTTTATTGGGCTAATGAAATATATATTGATCCTTCTTGTTTCGAAGCCGCATTTGGTAAAACGTTCTTCTGATCACCTAAGCG
>NW_024716130.1:0-11265 GCF_018991925.1 Homarus americanus | reverse complement strand
GGAGTGTGCGAAAATCACGATGAATCTTTCCTCGAAGGATTCATCTCAGAAAATTGGACTCGGATTTTTTTCTTAGCAAGGATATGGGAGAGTTGTGAATTTCTTATAGAATGTTCACATATCACTGGAGAGTGCGAAAATCACGATGAATCTTTCCTCGAATGATTCATCTCAGAAAATTGGACTCGGATTTTTTTGGGAGAAATCATTTTTTCTTAGCAAGGTTATGGGAGAGGTGTGAATTTCTTATAGAATGTTCACATATCACTGGAGAGTGCGAAAATAACGATGAATCTTTCCTCGTAGGATTCATCTCAGAAAATTGGACTAGGGTTTTTTTTGGGAGAAATCATTTTTTCTTAGCAAATTTATGGGAGAGGTGTGAATTTCTTATAGAATGTTCACATTACACTGGAGAGTTGGAAAATCACGATGAATCTTTCCTCGAATGATTCATCTCAGAAAATTGGACTCGGATTTTTTTTGGGAGAAATCATTTTTTCTTAGCAAGGTTATGGGAGAGGCGTGAATTTTTTAAAGAATGTTCACATATCACTGGAGAGTGCGAAAATCACGATGAATCTTTCCTCGAAGGATTCATCTCAGAAAATTGGACTCGGGTTTTTTTGGGGAGAAATAATTTTTTCTTAGCAAGTATATGGGAGAGGTGTGAATTTCTTATAGAATGTTCACATATGACTGGAGAGTGCGAAAATCACGATGAATCTTTCCTCGAAGGATTCATCTCAGAAAATTGGACTCGGATATTTTTCTTAGCAAGGATATGGGAGAGGTGTGAATTTCTTATAGAATGTTCACATATCACTGGAGAGTGCGAAAATAACGATGAATCTGTCCTCGAATGATTCATCTCAGAATATTGGACTCTGATTTTTTTGGAAGAAATCATTTTTTCTTAGCAAGGTTATGGGAGAGGTGTGAATTTCTTATAGAATGTTCACATATCACTGGAGAGTGCGAAAATCACGATGAATCTTTCCTCGAAGGAATCATCTCAGAGAATTGGACTAGGGTTTTTTTGGGAGAAATCATTTTTCTTAGCAAGGTTATGGGAGAGGTGTGAATTTCTTATAGAATGTTCACATAACACTGGAGAGTGCGAAAATCACGATTAATCTTTCCTCGAATGATTCATCTCAGAAAATTGGACTCGGATTTTTTTTGGGAGAAATCATTTTTTCTTAGCAAGGTTATGGGAGAGGTGTGAATTTCTTAAAGAATGTTCACATATCACTGGAGAGTGCGAAAATCACGATGAATCTTTCCTCGAAGGATTCATCTCAGAAAATTGGACTCGGATTTTTTTGGGGAGAAATCATTTTTTCTTAGCAAGGATTTGGGAGAGGTGTGAATTTCTTATAAAATGTTCACATATCACTGGAGAGTGCGAAAATCATGATGAATCTTTCCTCGAAGGATTCATCTCAGAAAACTGGACTCGGATTTTTTTCTTAGCAAGCATATGGGAGAGGTGTGAATTTCTTATAGAATGTTCACATATCACTGGAGAGTGCGAAAATCACGATGAATCTTTCCTCGAATGATTCATCTCAGAAAATTGGACTCGGATTTTTTTGGGAGAAATCATTTTTTCTTAGCAAGGTTATGGGAGAGGTGAGAATTTCTTATAGAATGTTCACATATCACTGGAGAGAGCGAAAATCACGATGAATCTTTCCTCGAAGGATTCATCTCAGAAAAATTGACTAGGTTTTTGGGGAGAAATCATTTTTCTTAGCAAGGATATGGGAGAGGTGTGAATTTCTTATAGAATGTTCACATAACACTGGAGAGTGCGAAAATCACGATGAATCTTTCCTCGAATGATTCATCTCAGAAAATTGGACTCGGATTTTTTTTGGGAGAAATCATTTTTTCTTAGCAAGGATATGGGAGAGGTGTGAATTTCTTATAGAATGTTCACAAATCACTGGAGAGTGCGAAAATCACGATGAATCTTTCCTCGAATGATTCATCTCAGAAAATTGGACTCGGATTTTTTTTGGGAGAAATCATTTTTCTTAGCAAGGTTATGGGAGACGTGTGAATTTCTTATAGAATGGTCACATATCGCTGGAGAGTGCGAAAATCACGATGAAACTTTCCTCGAAGGATTCATCTCAGAAAATTGGACTCGATTTTTTTGGGGAGAAATCATTTTTCTTAGCAAGGTTATGGGAGAGGTGTGAATTTCTTATAGAATGTTCACATATCACTGGAGAGTGCGAAAATCACGATGAATCTTTCCTCGAAGGATTCATCTCAGAAAATTGGACTCGGATTTATTTTTGGAAGAAATCATTTTTTCTGAGCAAGGTTACGGGAGAGGTGTGAATTTCTTATAGAATGTTCACATATCACTGGAGAGTGCGAAAATCACGATGAATCTTTCCTCGAAGGATTCATCTCAGAAAAATTGGACTCGGATTTTTTTGGGGAGAAATCATTTTTTCTTAGCAAGGTTATGGGAGATGTGTGAATTTCTTATTGAATGTTCACATATCACTGGAGTGTGCGAAAATCACGATGAATCTTTCCTCGAAGGATTCATCTCAGAAAATTGGACTCGGATTTTTTTCTTAGCAAGGATATGGGAGAGGTGTGAATTTCTTATAGAATGTTCACATATCACTGGAGAGTGCGAAAATCACGATGAATCTTTCCTCGAATGATTCATCTCGGAAAATTGGACTCGGATTTTTTTGGGAGAAATCATTTTTTCTAAAGTAAGTTATGGGAGAGGTGTGAATTTCATAGAATGTTCACATATCGCTGGAGAGTGCGAAAATCACGATGAATCTTTCCTCGAAGGATTCATCTCAGAAAATTGGACTCGGATTTTTTTTGGGAGAAATCATTTTTCTTATCAAGGTTATGGGAGAGGTGTGAATTTCTTATAGAATGTTCACATATCACTGGAGAGTGCGAAAATCACGATGAATCTTTCCTCGAAGGATTCATCTCAGAAAATTGGACTCGGATTTTTTTGGGGAGAAATCATTTTTCTAGCAAGGTTATGGGAGAGGTGAATTTTTAAAGAATGTCTACATATCACTGGAGAGTGTTTAAAAATCAAGAATCTTTCCTCGAAGGATTCATCTCAGAAAATTGGACTCGGATATTTTTCTTAGCAAGGATATGGGAGAGGTGTGAATTTCTTATAGAATGTTCACATATCTCTGGAGAGTGCGAAAATCACGATGAATCTTTCCTCGAAGGATTCATCTCAGAAAATTGGACTAGGATTTTTTTGGGAGAAATCATTTTTTCTTAGCAAGGTAATGGGAGAGGTGTGAATTTCTCATAGAATGTTCACATATCACTGGAGAGTGCGAAAATCACGATGAATCTTTCCTCGAAGGATTCATTTCTTTCCTCGAAGGATTCATCTCAGAAAAATTGGACTCGGATTTTTTTGGGGAGAAATCATT
This sequence comes from Homarus americanus, assembly GCF_018991925.1. Lineage (NCBI taxonomy): Eukaryota > Metazoa > Arthropoda > Malacostraca > Decapoda > Nephropidae > Homarus > Homarus americanus. Next base: position 7,813 of record NW_024716130.1, on the reverse strand, counting down.
TTTTCTTAGCAAGGTTATGGGAGAGGTGTGAATTTCTTATTGAATGTTCACATATCACTGGAGTGTGCGAAAATCACGATGAATCTTTCCTCGAAGGATTCATCTCAAAAAATTGGACTCGAATTTTTTTCTTAGCAAGGATATGGGAGAGGTGTGAATTTCTTATAGAATGTTCACATATCACTGGAGAGTGCGAAAATCACGATGAATCTTTCCTCGAATGATTCATCTCAGAAAATTGGACTCGGATTTTTTTGGGTGAAATCATTTTTTCTTAGCAAGGTTATGGGAGAGGTGTGAATTTCTTATAGAATGTTCACATATCACTGTAGAGTGCGAAAATAACGATGAATCTTTCCTCGTAGGATTCATCTCAGAAAATTGGACTAGGGTTTTTTTTGGGAGAAATCATTTTTTCTTAGCAAGTTTATGGGAGAGGTGTGAATTTCTTATAGAATGTTCACATAACACTGGAGAGTGCGAAAATCACGATGAATCTTTCCTCGAATGATTCATCTCAGAAAATTGACCTGGATTTTTTGGGAGAAACGCTTTTTTCTTAGTATGTCAAGTGGGAGGTGTGAATTTTTAAAAGAATGTCTACATATCACTGGAGAGTGCGAAAATCACGATGAATCTTTCCTCGAAGGATTCATTTCAGAAAATTGGACTAGTATTTTTTTGGGAGAAATCATTTTTACTTAGCAAGGTTATGGGAGAGGTGTGAATTTCTTATAGAATGTTCACATATCACTGGAGAGTGCGAAAATCACGATGAATCTTTCCTCGAAGGATCCATCTCAGAAAAATTGGACTCGTATTTTTTGGGGAGAAATCATTTTTTCTTAGCAAGGTTATGGGAGAGGTGTGAATTTCTTATTGAATGTTCACATATCACTGGAGTGTGCGAAAATCATGATGAATCTTTCCTCGAAGGATTCATCTCAGAAAATTGGACTCGGATTTTTTTCTTAGCAAGCATATGGGAGAGGTGTGAATTTCTTATAGAATGTTCACATATCACTGGAGAGTGCGAAAATCACGATGAATCTTTCCTCGAGTGATTCATCTCAGAAAATTGGACTCGGATTATTTTGGGAGAAATCATTTTTTCTTAGCAAGGTTATGGGAGAGGTGAGAATTTCTTATAGAATGTTCACATATCATTGGAGAGTGCGAAAATCACGATGAATCTTTCCTCGAAGGATTCATCTCAGAAAATTGGACTAGGGTTTTTTTGGGGAGAAATAATTTTTTCTTAGCAAGGTTATGGGAGAGGTGTGAATTTCTTATAGAATGTTCACATAACACTGGAGAGTGCGAAAATCACGATGAATCTTTCCTCGAATGATTCATCTCAGAAAATTGGACTCGGATTTTTTTGGGGAGAAATCATTTTTTCTTAGCAAGGATATGGGAGAGGTGTGAATTTCGTATAGAATGTTCACATATCACTGGAGAGTGCGAAATCACGATGAATCTTTCCTCGAAGGATTCATCTCAGAAAATTGGACTCGGATTTTTTTGGGAGAAATCATTTTTTCTTAGCAAGGATATGGGAGAGGTGTGAATTTCTTATAGAATGTTCACATACACTGGAGAGTGCGAAAATCACGATGAATCTTTCCTCGAATGATTCATCTCAGAAAATTGGACTCGGATTTTTTTTGGGAGAAATCATTTTTTCTTAGCAAGGTTATGGGAGAAGTGTGAATTTCTTAAAGAATGTTCACATATCACTGGAGAGTGCGAAAATCACGATGAATCTTTCCTCGAAGGATTCATCTCAGAAAATTGGACTCAGATATTTTTCTTAGCAAGGATATGGGAGAGGTGTGAATTTCTTATAGAATGTTCACAAATCACTGGAGAGTGCGAAAATCACGATGAATCTTTCCTCGAATGATTCATCTCAGAATATTGGACTCGGATTTTTTGGGGAGAAATCATTTTTTCTTAGCAAGGTTATGGGAGAGGTGTGAATTTCTTATAGAATGTTCACATATCACTATAGAGAGCGAAAATCACGATGAATCTTTCCTCGCAGGATTCATCTCAGAAAATTGGACTCGGATTTTTTTTTGTGAGAAATCATTTTTTCTTAGCAAGTTTATGGGAGAGGTGTGAATTTCTTATAGAATGTTTACATATCTCTGGAGAGTGCGAAAATCACGATGAATCGTTCCTCGAATGATTCATCTCAGAAAATTGGACTCGGATTTTTTTGGGGAGAAATCATTTTTTCTTAGCAAGGTTATGGGAGAGGTGTGAATTTCTTATAGAATGTTCACATATGACTGGAGAGTGCGAAAATCACGATGAATCTTTCCTCGAAGGATTCATCTCAGAAAATTGGACTCGGATATTTTTCTTAGCAAGGATATGGGAGAGGTGTGAATTTCTTATAGAATGTTCACATATCACTGGAGAGTGCGAAAATCACGATGAATCTTTCCTCGAAGGATTCATCTCAGAAAAGTGGACTCGGATTTTTTTCTTAGCAAGCATATGGGAGAGGTGTGAATTTCTTATAGAATGTTCACATATCACTGGAGAGTGCGAAAATCACAACGAATCTTTCCTCGAATGATTCATCTCAGAAAATTGGACTCGGATTTTTTTGGGAGAAATCAATTTTTCTTAGCAAGGTTATGGGAGAGGTGTGAATTTCTTATAGAATGTTCACATATCACTGGAGAGTGCGAAAATCACGATGAATCTTTCCTCGAAGGATTCATCTCAGAAAATTGGACTAGGGTTTTTTTTTGGGAGAAATCATTTTTTCTTAGCAAGGTTATGGGAGAGGTGTGAATTTCTTATAGAATGTTCACATATCAATGGAGAGTGCGAAAATCACGATGAATCTTTCCTCGAAGGATTCATCTCAGAAAATTGGACTAGGGTTTTTTTGGGGAGAAATCATTTTTTCTTAGCAAGGTTATGGGAGAGGTGTGAATTTCTTATAGAATGTTCACATAACACTGGAGAGTGCGAAAATCACGATGAATCTTTCCTCGAATGATTCATCTCAGAAAATTGGACTCGGATTTTTTTTGGGAGAAATAAATTTTTTTTAAGCAAGGTTATGGGAGAGGTGTGAATTTCTTAAAGAATGTTCACATATCACTGGAGAGTGCGAAAATCACGATGAATCTTTCCTCGAAGGATTCATCTCAGAAAATTGGACTCGGATTTTTTTGGGGAGAAATCATTTTTTCTTAGCAAGGATATGGGAGAGGTGTGAATTTCGTATAGAATGTTCACATATCACTGGAGAGTGCGAAATTCACGATGAATCTTTCCTCGAAGGATTCATCTAAGAAAATTTGGACTCGGATATTTTTCTAAGCAAGGATATGGGAGAGGTGTGAATTTCTTATAGAATGTTCACATAACACTGGAGAGTGCGAAAATCACGATGAATCTTTCCTCGAATGATTCATCTCAGAAAATTGGACTCGGATTTTTTTTGGGAGAAATCATTTTTTCTTAGCAAGGTTATGGGAGAGGTGTGAATTTCTTAAAGAATGTTCACATATCACTGGAGAGTGCGAAAATCACGATGAATCTTTCCTCGAAGGATTCATCTCAGAAAATTGGACTCAGATATTTTTCTTAGCAAGGATATGGGAGAGGTGTGAATTTCTTATAGAATGTTCACAAATCACTGGAGAGTGCGAAAATCACGATGAATCTTTCCTCGAATGATTCATCTCAGAAAATTGGACTCGGATTTTATGGGGAGAAATCATTTTTTCTTAGCAAGGTTATGGGAGAGGTGTGAATTTCTTATAGAATGTTCACATATCACTGGAGAGTGCGAAAATCACGATGAATCTTTCCTCGCAGGATTCATCTCAGAAAATTGGACTCGGATTTTTTTTTGTGAGAAATCATTTTTTCTTAGCAAATTTATGGGATAGGTGTGAATTTCTTATAGAATGTTTACATATCTCTGGAGAGTGCGAAAATCACGATGAATCGTTCCTCGAATGATTCATCTCAGAAAATTGGACTCGGATTTTTTTGGGGAGAAATCATTTTTTCTTAGCAAGGTTATGGGAGAGGTGTGAATTTCTTATAGAATGTTCACATATGACTGGAGAGTGCGAAAATCACGATGAATCTTTCCTCGAAGGATTCATCTCAGAAAATTGGACTCGGATATTTTTCTTAGCAAGGATATGGGAGATGTGTGAATTTCTTATAGAATGTTCACATATCACTGGAGAGTGCGAAAATCACGACGAATCTTTCCTCGAAGAATTCATCTCAGAAAAGTGGACTCGGATTTTTTTCTTAGCAAGCATATGGGAGAGGTGTGAATTTCTTATAGAATGTTCACATATCACTGGAGATTGCGAAAATCACGACGAATCTTTCCTCGAATGATTCATCTCAGAAAATTGGACTCGGATTTTTTTGGGAGAAATCATTTTTTCTTAGCAAGGTTATGGGAGAGGTGTGAATTTCTTATAGAATGTTCACATATCACTGGAGAGTGCGAGAATCACGATGAATCTTTCCTCGAAGGATTCATCTCAAAAAATTGAACTAGGGTTTTTTTGGGGAGAAATCATTTATTCTTAGCAAGGTTATGGGAGAGGTGTGAATTTCTTATTGAATGTTCACATATCACTGGAGAGTGCGAAAATCACGATGAATCTTTCCTCGAAGGATTCATCTCAGAAAATTGGACTCGGATTTTTTTCTTAGCAAGGATATGGGAAAGGTGTGAATTTCTTATAGAATGTTCACATATCACTGGAGAGTGCGAAAATCACGATGAATCTTTCCTCGAATGATTCATCTCAGAAAATTGGACTCGGATTTTTTGGGAGAAATCATTTTTTCTTAGCAAGGTTATGGGAGAGGTGTGAATTTCTTATAGAATGTTCACATGTCACTGGAGAGTGCGAAAATAACGATGAATCTTTCCTCGTAGGATTCATCTCAGAAAATTGGACTAGGGTTTTTTTTGGGAGAAATCATTTTTTCTTAGCAAATTTATGGGAGAAGTGTGAATTTCTTATAGAATGTTCACATAACACTGGAGAGTGCGAAAATCACGATGAATCTTTCCTCGAAGGATTCATCTCAGAAAATTGGACTCGGATATTTTTCTTAGCAAGGATATGGGAGAGGTGTGAATTTCTTATAGAATGTTCACAAATCACTGGAGAGTGCGAACATCACGATGAATCTTTCCTCGAATGATTCATCTCAGAAAATTGGACTCGGATTTTTTGGGGAGAAATCATTTTTTCTTAGCAAGGTTATGGGAGAGGTGTGAATTTCTTATAGAATGTTCACATATCACTGGAGAGTGCGAAAATCATGATGAATCTTTCCTCGAAGGATTCATCTCAGAAAATTGGACTCGGATTTTTTTCTTAGCAAGCATATGGGAGAGGTGTGAATTTCTTATAGAATGTTCACATATCACTGGAGAGTGCGAAAATCACGATGAATCTTTCCTAGAATGATTCATCTCAGAAAATTGGACTCGGATTTTTTTGGGAGAAATCATTTTTTCTTAGCAAGGTTATGGGAGAGGTGTGAATTTCTTATAGAATGTTCACATATCACTGGAGAGTGCGAAAATCACGATGAATCTTTCCTCGAAGGATTCATCTCAGAAAATTGGACTAGGGTTTTTTTGGGGAGAAATCATTTTTTCTTAGCAAGGTTATGGGAGAGGTGTGAATTTCTTATAGAATGTTCACATAACACTGGAGAGTGCGAAAATCACGATGAATAGTCCTCGAATGATTCATCTCAGAAAATTGGACTCGGATTTTTTTGGGGAGAAATAAATTTTTTTTAAGCAAGGTTATGGGAGAGGTGTGAATTTCTTAAAGAATGTTCACATATCACTGGAGAGTGCGAAAATCACGATGAATCTTTCCTCGAAGGACTCATCTCAGAAAAATTGGACTCGGATTTTTTTGGGGAGAAATCATTTTTTCTTAGCAAGGTTATGGGAGAGGTGTGAATTGCTTATTGAATGTTCACATATCACTTGAGTGTGCGAAAATCACGATAAATCTTTCCTCGAAGGATTCATCTCAGAAAATTGGACTCGGATTTTTTTCTTAGCAAGGATATGGGAGAGGTGTGAATTTCTTATAGAATGTTCACATATCACTGGAGAGTGCGAAAATCACGATGAATCTTTCCTCGAATGATTCATCTCAGAAAATTGGACTCGGATTTTTTTGGGAGAAATCATTTTTTCTTAGCAAGGTTATGGGAGAGGTGTGAATTTCTTATAGAATGTTTACATATCTCTGGAGAGTGCGAAAATCACGATGAATCTTTCCTCGAATGATTCATCTCAGAAAATTGGACTCGGATTTTTTGGGGAGAAATCATTTTTTCTTAGCAAGGTTATGGGAGAGGTGTGAATTTCTTATAGAATGTTCACATATCACTGGAGAGTGCGAAAATCATGATGAATTTTTCCTCGAAGGATTCATCTCAGAAAATTGGACTCGGATTTTTTTCTTAGCAAGCATATGGGAGAGGTGTGAATTTCTTATAGAATGTTCACATATCACTGGAGAGTGCGAAAATCACGATGAATCTTTCCTCGAAGGATTCATCTCAGAAAATTGGACTCGGATTTTTTTGGGAAGTAATCATTTTTTCTTAGCAAGGTTATGGGAGAGGTGTGAATTTCTTATAGAATGTTCACATATCACTGGAGAGTGCGGAAATCACAATGAATCTTTCCTCGAAGGATTCATCTCAGAAAATTGGACTCGGTTTTTTTTGGGAGAAATCATATTTCTTAGCAAGTTTATGGGAGAGGTGTGAATTTCTTATAGAATGTTCACATATCACTGGAGAGTGCGAAAATCCCGATGAATCTTTCCTCGAATAATTCATCTCAGAAAAAAGGACTCGGATTTTTTTGGGGAGAAATCATGTTTTCTTAGCAAGGTTATGGGAGAAGTGTGAATTTCTTATAGAATATTAACATATCACTGAAAAGTGCGAAAATCACGATGAATCTTTCCTCGAAGGATTCATCTCAGAAAATTGGACTCGGATTTTTTTTGGAAGTAATCATTTTTTCTGAGAAAAGTTTATGGGAGAGGTGTGAATTTCTTATAGAATGTTCACATATCACTGGAGAGTGCGAAAATCACGATGAATCTTTCCTCCAAGGATTCATCTCAGAAAATTGTACTCGGATTTTTTTTGGGAGAAATCATTTTTTCTTAGCAAGGTTATGGTAGAGGTCTGAATTTCTTATAGAATGTTCACATATCACTGGAGACTGCGAAAATCACGATGAATCTTTCCTCGAATGACTCATCTCAGAAAATTGGACTCGGATTTTTTTGGGGAGAAATCAATTTTTCTTAGCAAGGTTATGGGAGAGGTGTGAATTTCTTATAGAATGTTCACATATCACTGGAGAGTGCGAAAATCATGATGAATCTTTCCTCTAAGGATTCATCTCAGAAAATTGGACTCGGATTTTTTTTGGGAGAAATCATTTTTTCTTAGCAAGGGTATGGGAGAGGTGTGAATTTCTTTTAGAATGTTCACATATCACTGGAGAGTGCGAAAATCACGATGAATCTTTCCTCGAAGGATTCATCTCAGAAAATTGGACTCGGATTTTTTTGGGGAGAAATCATTATTTCTTAGGAAGGTTATGGGAGAAGTGTGAATTTCTTATAGAATGTTAACATATCACTGAAAAGTTCGAAAATCACGATGAATCTTTCCTCGAAGGATTCATCTCAGAAAAATGGACTCGGATTTTTTTTGGAAGTAATCATTTTTTCTGAGCAAGGTT
>NW_024716129.1:10000-13014 GCF_018991925.1 Homarus americanus | reverse complement strand
TCCTTTATCTTAATGACTTCTTCAATCTTCATCCACCTGTTTTGGCGTTCCAGTTCTTCTTTCAGGTCTTCCTCCCGATCTCTTGATCGACTTGACGAACAAAAACTGATCTTTTTGCTTTTTGTTCTGGTGGCATGACAACAATAAGGCCTTCATTGTAAAATATATCTCTTGCTTCTTTTGAAAGGATTTTATCTGAATCAAAGTCATCTTTACAGATTACTTTAAAACCTTCATTGGTGCTGAATATTCTAGTTAGTGGGACTTGCAGTTTGTTGTAAGTGATTTCTGCCACTTTTCCCCTTCCAATAGAGTGTCCATTATCTCTATGTTTTATTCTAATACTAGTTGTCATCTTCTTGATTTATCTAATCCTACCTATAACACAGGGCTCTGCCTGGGAAACAGTGAACCCCTCTTGGACGGGCGTGGAAATACTGCACCCAGGTTACCTGTGACTATATTAATATCTAAGATTGCCACCTACCGGTGACCCCCAGCCAAGGGTGCCCTATATCACAGGTTCCTTGCCGGATCGACCGTATCGCGAAGTCCGGCCTCCCGTTCAAAGAACGGAGTGCATGAGGGGGATGAAAAAAGGAAAGAAGAGGACTTAGAGAGTAGAAACAGCCTACCTACCACGCCACGTTCGGTCAGCCAATCAGAGCACCGCAGTAAACGTGCATGTATCACGCCACCGTGGGGCACCACTGATTGGCCAATCCAGGACGTAGACGCACGGGTAGTAGTCAAAATTTGGGTAGGCCAAATATTTGTTTTTTCCAAAGTTGGAATTTTCCGTACAATCTGTGATGGTAATTACACCGTCACTATGTTGAGTAAGTACAATCACTAGGATTGAGTGTCTTATCACAACAAAGTTGCAGACTCAAACATGCAGCAAAAAGAAATCAGGTCTTCTTAGCTCCGTGTCTATTTTTTACTTAGGCTAGCATACCTAAGTTAAAGCAAACTCCCCTTAATACAGAAGGAAGAGACTGTGAGTCTAATAAACAATTCATCATGACCAAATACAGTATCTAACACAGGGGTCCGGGGCGCAGCCCCACAACAACAACTAACCATTTGATTGCATTATCTCTGAGAATAGTTAGCAATTATCCATTTGATTGCATTATCCCAGGTTAAGGGGGGTTGTGTGTGGTTCCATATCACACCAGATTTATTAAAAAACTCTCGTGCGTCCAGGCTAAACAGTTTAGGCTAGATAGTGGTGGCTGTGGATTATTTCTTTGTCTCTTATTGACTTCGAATTTGGCTAACCTCTATATAAAATTGAGGACACCAATAGACTTTGTATACTAAGGTTAGGTTAAACAGACACTTTTGCTGTAATGGAGGATTTCGCCATCGGGGAAGTGACAAACCTCCGGCAGCTCAAAATTAGTTAGGTTAGGCGGCCCGGTAGTGGTTGGTTAGTTGCCTGTATTATTATTATTATATAAAATTTAAGGTCCCCGAACTTTACCACGGTCAGGCTAAACAGTTTAGGCTGCTTGGATTATTTCATTGTCTCTTATTGACTTCGGGTGGCTAACCTCTATAAAATTGAGGACACCAATAGACTTTGTACTAAGGTTAGGTTAAACAGACACTTTTGCTGTAATGGAGGATTTCGCCATCGGGGAGCGTGACGAAACCTCCGGCGAAAGTAGTGGTTAGGTTAGGCGGCCCGGTAGTGGTTAGGTAGTTGCCTGTATTATTATTATTATTATATAAAATTTAAGGTCCCCGTTAGACTTTACCACGGTCAGGCTAAACAGTTTAGGCTGCTTGGATTATTTCTTTGTCTCTTATTGACTTCGGGTGGCTAACCTCTATAAAATTGAGGACACCAATAGACCTTGTACTAAGGTTAGGTTAAACAGACACTTTTGCTGTAATGGAGGATTTCGCCATCGGGGAGCGTGACGAAACCTCCGGCGAAAGTAGTGGTTAGGTTAGGCGGCCCGGTAGTGGTTGGTTGGTTGCCTGTATTATTATTATTCTATAAAATTTAAGGTCCCCGTTAGACTTTACGGGTCAAGGCTAAACAGTTTAGGCTGCTTGGATTATTTCTTTGTCTCTTCGTGACTTCGGGTGTACCGCCTCCTATAAAATTGAGGACACCAATAATAGACTTTTGTACTAGGTTAGGTTAAACGGAACCTTTTGCTGTAATGGATTTCGCCATCGAGGGGAATGACAGGAAACCTCCGGCAGAAAAATAGTGGTTAGAGTTAGGCGGCGGTAGTGGTTGGTTAGTTGCCTGTATTATTATTATTCTATAAAAGTTAAGGTCCCCCGTTAGAATTTACCACGGTCAGGCTAGATAGTGGTGGCTGCTTGGATTATTTCTTTGTCTCTTATTGACTTCGGGTGGCTAACCTCTATAAAATTGAGGACACCAATAGACTTTGTACTAAGGTTAGGTTAAACAGACACTTTTGCTGTAATGGAGGATTTCGCCATCGGGGAGCGTGACGAAACCTCCGGCGAAAGTAGTGTTGGTGGCTGCCTGTATATCTCTATAAAATTTAGGCCGCCAATAGACTTTACACCAAGGTTGGCTGCTTGGATTATTTCTTTCTGTCTCTTATTGACTTAGCCTCTATAAAATTGTGGACACCAATAGACTCTGTACTAAGGTTAGGTTAAACAGACACTGTAGCGGAGGATTTCGCCATCGGGGGGCGTGACGAAACCTCCAGCGGTTAGGTTAGGTAGTAGTGGCTGTCTGGATTATTTCTTTGTCTTACTCAGGCTGGCAAGCCTCGCTAAAACTTTAGGACACCAATACACTCTTCTACTACCAAGGAGAGGTTGTTGGATTATTTGTTTGTCTATAAAACTTCAGGACACCAACACACTCTCTACTACCACCAAGGAGAGGTTGTTGGATTATTTGTTTGTCTCTTACTTAGGCTGGCAAGCCTCTATAAATTCAGGACGCAATACGCTAACCTTGGGTTAGGTTAAACACTTGCGCAATGGAGCAGGCCGCTGAACACTGC
>NW_024716129.1:0-5000 GCF_018991925.1 Homarus americanus | reverse complement strand
CTCATCAATTTAGGTTCCACTGCAATGCATGCCAAGCACTCTTTTCGAGGTGATAGACGAAATTCCGGCGGGGCTTACTTAAAAGATATCCGACCGGTTTCGTTTCCTCTTCGTGGGATGGAGTGCCTCTTAGAACATGTGCAGCATCAGCCATGAGCGGCCGACGGCCATTCGTGTCTCTGTGGACAGCAGGCAAAAGAGCGCCGCCTCCAGTTATTTGCGAGGGCGACAACTGTCGCTTTGTTGTGGTTGAATGTGGGTGCGCCAAGTCCATGGACTTGCTAGTGATAGGCTTGCTTGTTTTTAAGGGCACGCCTCGCGCAAGGCGCGGGCGATTAAACCCCAAGGCGGAAGCTCGGTTCGGGTTACCCTCGTGTCGGGGAGACAGTCAGCAGGTACCGAACTCGCAGCAACCGATGGATGTATATTTCCGACCCTCGTAGAGGAGTGGCGGCGACAAGCTCATATGGCTGCCGCCGCCGCAATATGCGTTCAACTTGTCGATGTATCTGGTATTCTTGCGATTCACATGCCGACACGCAGTTTGCTGCGGTCTTCATCGACCCACGAGCCGAGTGATCCCCCGTTAAGAGTTGTGTATTTGCCATTTGGTCTTTTTGCGACTAACCATCACAGGTCGAGTCTCAATGAAAGGGTTTGACAGACATAGCCCAAGTTTGTGGTTTGGGTTTGGCCGGACGGCTTGTTGTTGTTTTTTGACACTTGAATTTCACTCTTTTTGGGTCAAGAGGCTTATTCGCCGGTAGTAAGGAACGGACGGGCAGCCGTCCAAAGCCCCGTCCGTCCTCCTCCTCCGGTCTTCGCGCTCTCGCCCGAGTGTGGTCCACCTACAGCGTGGTGGTACCTATTTTTGGTGCGGGGGCCGGGATTGTCCTCTTTCGCTGCTGGAGTTGCCAGAGCAGAGCCCGAGACCGCCCAAATCAGGAGAGTAGTAGTAGTTTTAAGAGCGCCCCGTTCTCTTTCTCTCTGTTAATGATCCTTCCGCAGGTTCACCTACGGAAACCTTGTTACGACTTTTACTTCCTCTAAATGATCAAGTTTGGATATCTTTCCGTCAGCTCGAGGCGACGACCCCAGAAAACCCTCGCGGGCAACGGGGCCGACAATCCAAGAGCGCCAGTCCGAAGGCCTCACTAAATCATTCAATCGGTAGTAGCGACGGGCGGTGTGTACAAAGGGCAGGGACGTAGTCAGCACAAGCTGATGACTTGCACTTACTGGGAATTCCTCGTTCATGGGAAACAATTGCAAGCCCCAATCCCTATCAAGAAAGGCTTTGAACGGGTTACCCGCTCCTCTCGGAGGGGGAAAACTCGTTGATCCCTTCAGTGTAGCGCGCGTGCGGCCCAGAACATCTAAGGGCATCACAGACCTGTTATTGCTCAATCTCGTGCGGCTAGAAGTGCCGCTTATCCCTCTAAGAAGAAGTTGCGAACTGGACACCATTTTCTGGAGATCCGTCGACTACTTAGTAGGCCAGAGTCTCGTTCGTTATCGGAATTAACCAGACAAATCGCTCCACCAACTAAGAACGGCCATGCACCACCACCCACCGAATCGAGAAAGAGCTCTCAATCTGTCAATCCTTCCGGTGTCTGGGCCTGGTGAGGTTTCCCGTGTTGAGTCAAATTAAGCCGCAGGCTCCACTCCTGGTGGTGCCCTTCCGTCAATTCCTTTAAGTTTCAGCTTTGCAACCATACTTCCCCCGGAACCCAAAGACTTTGGTTTCCCGGAAGCTGCCCGCCGGGTCATGGGAATAACGCCGGCGGATCGCTAGTTAGCATCGTTTATGGTTAGAACTAGGGCGGTATCTGATCGCCTTCGAACCTCTAACTTTCGTTCTTGATTAATAGAAAACATCAGCAGCAAATGCTTTCGCAATCAGTTCGTCTTGCGACGGTCCGAAATTTCACCTGGCGTCGCAATACAGATACCCCGCCTGTTCCGATTAGTCTGTTACCTCTGGTTCGAAAACCAGCAAAATAGAACCGGTCCTATTCCGTATTCATGCATCACCATTCGGGCCATTCAAATAGCCTGCTCTGAGCACTCCTAATTTTTCAAAGTAAACTCTCCATTTTCGGGACACTCGACAAAACATCACGTGCGGCTGAGCGGCAGAGGCGTATTCGGGCGTGACGAAAGTAAGCTGCAGGCGGTGCAGTACGGTCCGAACTTCAGATCAACCTCTGAGCTTTTAACATAACAACTTTAATATCGCTATTGGAGCTGGAATTACGCGGCTGCTGGCACCAGACTTGCCCTCAATGGATGCTCGTTAAAAGGATTTAAAGTGTACTCATTCGATTGCGAGGCCTAGGATGAGACTCTATCGTTATTTTTCGTCACTACCTCCCCGTGCCGGGAGTGGGTAATTTGCGTGCCTGCTGCCTTCCTTAGATGTGGTAGCCGTTTCTCAGGCTCCCTCTCCGGAATCGAACCCTGATTCCCCGTTACCCGTTATAGCCATTGTAGGCGCATAACCTACAATCGAAAGCTGATAAGGCAGACACTTGAAAAAAGCGGCGCCGGTGCGGAGACCGTGCGCTCAGCCCGAAGTTATTCAGATTCACCACAGGTGGGTTACGGACCGGGGCCCGACCAGTTTTGAACTAATAAAAGCGCTCTTCCCTTGCGGTCAGAGACCAATTGCATGTATTAGCTCTAGAATTGCCACAGTTATCCAAGTAAGTGGGTTTACAGATCCAATGAAACATAGCTGATTTAATGAGCCATTCGCGGTTTCGCCTTAAATCGGCTTGTCCTTACACATGCATGGCTTAATCTTTGAGACAAGCATATGACTACTGGCAGGATCAACCAGGTAGCTGCTGCTGTTGGCGGCGCCTATCACGGCGGCAAAAATAGTGAGATTGAGAGAGAGGCAGAAGACATTGGGCGAGGGACCGCACGTTGGCCTTAGATAAATAGCAAACCAGATGATCAGATCTAACTGCACCTTCTCTTGCTATCCTCGGCGCCGGCAGCGCCACCGTGTGTGCCAATCTCCTCCCTTATCCGCTCCTCTTTGCCCCAGCTCCAGCGAGGCAGCCGACATTGGGCGAGGGACCGCACGTTGGCGAATCTCCTCCCTTATCCGCTCCTCTTCTCTTTGCCCCAGCGAGGCAGAAGACATTGGGCGAGGGACCGCACGTTGGCCTTAGAGAAATAGCAACCCAGATGATCAGATCAAACTGCACCTTCTCTCGCTATCCTCGGCGCCGGCAGCGCCACCGTGTGTGCCAATCTCCTCCCTTATCCTCTCCTCTTCTCTTTGCCCCAGCGAGGCAGCCGACATTGGGCGAGGGACCGCACGTTGGCCTTAGAGAAATAGCAAACCAGATGATCCGATCAAACTGCACCTTCTCTTGCTATCCTCGGCGCCGGCAGCGCCACCGTGTGTGCCAATCTCCTCCCTTATCCGCTCCTCTCCTCTTTACCCAGCTCCAGCGAGGCAGCCGACATTGGGCGAGGGACCGCACGTTGGCCAATCTCCTCCCTTATCCGCTCCTCTTCTCTTTGCCCCAGCGAGGCATAAGACATTGGGCGAGGGACCGCACATTGGCCAATCTCCTCCTCTCTCTCTTTCTCTTACTGTTTGTGGGGACGTGGGCTCATGAGCGCCATCGTCGCCCAATATTGGTTAGGTTGTGTATTTCACGGGTGGGAACCGCCATCATCGTTGTTAGGTGATGGGGTAACCCAACGTGTGCTTTGACGAGTTTTGGCTGCTAAACTCTCTTTTTAGTATACTCGGCTCCCAGACTGCGCCCTGGTCGTGTTGAACCATGAGCGTTGTCTATGCACATTTAGGGTAGCCGTTTGCGCGTGGAATAGTACAATGAATCTCGGTCAAGAGACGGTTGGGCGCTGCATTGAAGGCCGGCACAGACGCGAAGACGGGGTGATCAGCCAACGCAAGTCCGCTAAGTTGGGCAGACAGCAAGGCGAAGGGGAGCCCCGTTCCGGACTGAAAGGCCGCAGCATATGCTGTGACGGAAACTAGTAGGGTGGCGACGTGTGCGCCGAGAGAGAGAGAGAGAGACGGAGTAAATAATGTCCAAACGGAAGAGAGACCTGGCAAGTGTAATTGATAGAGCGCGAGCCTACTCGCCATAAGCCCGCTCCACTGCCATTCCTCTGATCCAATGAGACTAAAATCTCTCTCTCTCTCTCTCCTTCTGCTCCAGCCACTGCAGGGCAGGGAAGCGACGGCAATTTTGGTTGTTGTTTTTGAATGCCGCGCTTTGCTTCGCAGAGGCGCCGAAGCGCTCCGCTGGGGGGCGGAAGATATTTCACACCGAATATGTGTGTGAAGGCACCCTCTCCCCTTAATATAGTGAAATAGTGCAATCCAGCATACAAGGTCGGACGATAGGACATTCACCGTACCGCACCTCGAGAGTGGATGTTGGGTAAGGTTAAAACCGGACTGTTAGCAGACAGCCGAATAACCCGGTTCCGGACTAATTGGTGGATGCAACATCATGATGATGCTGCTGCTGTCGCGGAAACCGCAGTGGCGACGTGAGAGAGTAATAATGTTCAATAGGGAGAGCGACCTGGCTAGTGTAATTGATAGATCTCGAGCCTACTCGCCATTAGCCCGCTCCACTGCCATTCCTCTGACCCAATGAGACTATTCTCTCTCTCGCTCTCCTTCTGCTCCAGCCATTGCAGGGCAGGGAGAGGAAATCGACGGCAATTTTGGTTGTTGTTTTTGAATGCCGCGTTTTGCTTCGCAGAGGCGCCGAAGCGCTCCGCTGGGGGGCGGAAGATATTTCACATCGAATATGTGTGTGAAGGCACCCTCTCCCCTTAATATAGTGAAATAGTGCAATCCAGCATACAAGAGCGGACGATAGGACGGTCACCGTACCGCACCTCGAGAGTGGAAGTTGTTTGATCGTTTGTTAGGCAAGGTTAAAACCCGACTGTTCGCGCTCCACCGCCATTCCTCTGACCCCATGAGACTATTT
>NW_024716128.1:0-20539 GCF_018991925.1 Homarus americanus | reverse complement strand
TAGTTACGTATTGGTTGGTGTCTGTTGCAGTGTATAATTAGGTTCATCACCAGGAACGTTCAGGAGAACCATCACCACTGTGAGTAAACAGGACCTGAATATCTTCACTGTGAGCAACCTGGGAGTGCCAGTTCTGCCAACACCAGTCTTGGGAGTAAATTAGGAGCAAGCAGTTCATCACCACCACCAGAATGCAGCAAGTTCAGAGAGCGGGCTCATCATCACGGGAGAAAAAATTATCGGAGCGTTAGGGTCATTCCACCACCGTGTGAGTGAGTGTACTAGGGAGAAGTTCACCATCACCGTGGAGCGGCACTAGGAGAATTAGGTTCACCATCAAAGGTTCGGTACCAGGAGCGTGAGGGTTCGATTTGATCACCAAATCTCGAGCGGGACACGAAATAGTTTACCGCCAACCGTGGGAGCAACAGGAGCGTTGTTCAACGTCACCACTGTGGGGAGTAAAATTGTGTTGCCAGTTCACCATCAACAACGTGCGGGCGGTGCACTGATGAGCATTAGTTCACCATCACCACCAGAGCGTGTTCACTGGGATGCCAGGTTCAATTGTCACCACCTGTGGAGGTGTACCGGTGGGCGTTGCTTCACCCATCACCTGCACCTTGGGGAGGTGTGTACCAGGAGACGGAGACCACCTGGGAGGGGGCACCAGGATGCTGTTTAACGCTAGAGCAAAAATTAGGAGCTAGGTCTACCCAGGGAGGTAAAAATTAGGAGTTAAGAGGTTCACCACCACCGGAGTGCAAAAAAAAATTGTAGGCGGTAGGTTCACCATCGGCCTGCACAGGAGCTTAGGGTCGAACATCACTGACCGAGGGCGTGGTGTACCTAGCGAGCGTTCACCATCTGAGAGTGCACCAGAGCGTTGCATCACCACCAATGGGAGCAAAAAAACAGGTAGGATCAAAGCGGAATAGTCACCACCGGCGTGTGCCAGAGTGCTTAGTTCACCATCACTACTGTGGAGCGTGGCACTGCCAGTTCACCATCGTCGCTCCGGTACCAGGAGCTTTAGGTTTACCCAATGCCACCGTGGGGAGGTATACCAGGAGTATTTCACCATCGTGGTGTGCGTACGAGGGAGCGTTAGGTTCACCATCACCAGCGTGAGCAAAAAACAGATGTTAGGTTCACCATCACTGGTCGGGAACGTGAACCAGGATAGCCACCATCACCATCGGAGGGCAAACCGGTGGCGCGAGTTCTACCGCCGGAGTGTACCATGGTGCTAGTTCACTCAGAGGGAGGTGCACTAGGAGTTTGGTTCACCATCACCCCGGCGGGGAGGTACTCAGGAGTGCGGGGTTTCACCATCAGTGGCCCAGGTGCTGTTAGTTCAACACCACCAGAGAAAGGTAAAATTAGGAGGTTCACTCACCACCATCAGGAGGCACCACGAGCCAGGCACCAACACCACTGGGAGTGTGTACCAGGAGCGCCGGTTCACCATCACCACACGTGGCAGTGTGTGTACCAGGAGCAAGAGGTTCACCATCACTCTACCAAAGGAGGTACTAGTTAGTAGAAGTCTCACCACCACCACTGTGGCAGTGTGTGTACCAGGGAGCGTTAGGTTCACACCACCCCCGGGAGTGTAACAGGATCATTAGGTTCACCATCACCACCGTGGGAGGTGTTCACGGAG
The DNA here is from genome assembly GCF_018991925.1 of Homarus americanus. Classification (NCBI taxonomy): domain Eukaryota; kingdom Metazoa; phylum Arthropoda; class Malacostraca; order Decapoda; family Nephropidae; genus Homarus; species Homarus americanus. The sequence continues at coordinate 18,873 of NW_024716128.1, read as the reverse complement.
CGCAACGTCTCACTGTGAGTGTGTGTGGCGTTAGGTTCAACCACCTGCTCACTGTAAGTGTACCAGGAGTAAAGAGCCACCATCACCTGGGAGGCACCAGGAGCAAGAGTCTCACCCACGGGTGTCTGTGTGCCAGGAGTGCTGGTCTGGCTCGACTCACCACCGTGGGAGGTACTATGGAGCAGGGTTCACCACTCACCACCGGAGGTGGCACCACATAGCGTTGATTCACCACACCCGGGCGGGAGGTACCAGGAGCGTTAGGTTCAATCACCACCGTGGGAGGTACCAGGAGCGTTAGGTTCACCTCACCACTGGAGTGTACCAGGAATCGTTATGTTCACCATCACCACCGTGGAGTGTGTACCAGGAGTGCCAGTACACCATCACCAACCTTGTGAGCGTGTGTACCAGGAGCGTTAGGTTCACCAGCAGCAACGTGGAGTGTACCAGGACGTTAGGGTTCACCATCACCTGCGGAGATGTACCAGGAAGAGTTTGATCACCATCACCACCGTGGAGGTGGGACCAGGAGCGTTAGGTTCACCATCACCACCGTGGGAGGTGTTCCAGGAGCTTAGGTTCACCGTCACCACCGTGAGTGTGTGTACCAGGGAGCGTTAGTTCACCATCACCACCGTGGGAGTGTGTGTACCAGGGAGTGTTAGGTTCACCATCACCACCGTGGAGTGTGCATACCACGGAGTGTTAGGTTCACCATCGTGGGTCGTGTGTGCCAGGGAGCATTAGGGTTCACCATCACCACTGTGGGAGTGTACCAGGGAGTGTTAGGGTCCACTGTCACCACACTGTGGGAGTGTGTGTACCAGAGAGCGTTAGGGTTTACCATCTCCCATGGGAGTGTGTACCAGGGAGCCTGGGTTACCATCACCTCTGTGGGAGGTGTGTGTACCACGGAGCGTTAGGGTACATCATCACCACCGTGAGTGTGTGTACCAGGGAGTATTAGGTTCACCATCACCAACGTGGCAGTGTGTGTACCAGGAGCGTTTGGTTCACCATCACATCTGGGAGTGTGTACCAGGAGCATTAGGTTCACCATCACCACCTTGGGAGTGTGTGTTCAATGGAGTGTTAGGGTTCACTGCTCACCGTGGGGTGTGTGGTACCAGGGAGCGTTAGGTTCACCATCACCACCTTGGGAGTGCCAGAGAGATTAGGGTCACCTTCACCCATCGTGGGAGTGTGTGTACCAGGGAGCGTTAGGGTTCGCCATCACCACTGTGAGAGTGTGTGGTACCAGGGAGCGTTAGGGTTCACCATCACCAGCGTGGGAGTGTGTGTACCAGGGAGGGTTAGGGTTCATCCATCACCACCGTGGGAATGTGTGTTCTAGGGAGAGCAGGGTCACCATCACCATCGGGAGTGTGTGTACCAGGGAGCGTTAGGTTCATAACTTTGGGAGTGTACCAGGGATATTTAGGGTCACCATCACCATCGTGGGAGTGTGTCATCAGGAGCGAGTCTCCGCCGTGGAGTGTGTGTAATAGGGAGCATTAGGTTCACTGCAGGAGGTGTGCACAGGGAGCGTTAGGTTCACCATCACCACCCGGGGAGGTGTACCAGGAGTAAGAGGTTCACCATCGTGGGTGGTTCAGTACCAGGGGGCGTTAGTTCACCATCACCACCGAGGAAGCACGAGGGAGCATAAGGTTCACCGTCACCACCATAGGAGGTATGTACCAGGGAGCGTTAGTTCACCATCACCACTGGGGAGTGTGGAACACGGAGCGTTAGTTCACCATCACTACTGTGGAAGTGTGTGTACCAGGAAGAGTTATGTTTACCATCACCACACCTTGGGAATGTGTGTACTCAAGGGAGCGTTAGGTTCACCATCACCACCGTGGGAATGTGTGTACAAGGGAGCGTTAGGTTCACCATCGGGTGTCTGTGTACCAGGAGTTTTAGAGGTTGATCATCACCACGGTGGGGAGTGAGTACTAAGGACCGTTGTTCACCATCACCACCATGGGAGTGTGTGTACCAGGGAGCGTTAGTTTCACCATCACCAGCGGGAGTGTGTACCAGGAATATTAGGTTCACACCATCGGGAGGGTGTACCAGGAAGCGTTATGTTCACCATCACCACTGTGGGAGTGTGTTACCAGGGCGTTAGGTTCACCACTGTTGAGTGTGTGTGTACCACGGAGCATTAGGTTCACCACCTGGGGTGTGTACCAGGAAGCGTTAGGTTCACCACCGTGGGAGTGTGTGTACCAGGAGCACTAGGTTCACCACCAGTGGTGTGTGTACCAGGAGCATTATGTTCACCATCAACACCATGGGAGTGTGTGTAAGAGGGAGATTAGGTTCACCATACCATGGGGAGTTCAGTGTAACATGGAGCGTTAGGTTCACCTTCACCACCGTGTGGGTGTATGCAGGGAGCGTTGGGTTCACCATCACCACCGTGGGGTGTGTGTTCCAGGGTGTTAGGTTCACCATAACCACCGTGGGGTGTGTTCAAGGGAGTGTTAGTTTCACCATCGTGGGTGTCTGTGCTAGGGGCGTTAGATTCACCATCACCACCGTGGGAGTGTATGTACCAGGGAGCGTTAGGTTCACCATCACCATCGTGGGAGTGTGTGTACCAGGAAGCGTTAGGTTCATCATCACCATCGTGGCAGTGTGTGTTCAAGGGAGCGTTAGGTTCACCATCACCACCGTGGGAGTGTGTGTGCCAGGGACGTCAGGTTCACCATCACCACCGTGGAATGTATATCGAGGGAGAGTTAGGGTACCGTCACCACCCGTAAGTGTGTGTACCAGGGAGTGTTAGTTTACCATCACCACCATGAGAGTGTGTACCAGGGAGCGTTAGGTTCACTGTCACCAGAGTGGGAGGTGTGTACCAGGGAGCGTTAGGTTCACCATCACCACCATGAGTGTGTGCCAGGGAGCGTTAGGTTCACCGTCACCAGGTGGGAGTGTGTGTACCAGGGAGCGTTAGGTTCACCATCACCACTGTGGGAATGTGTATCCAGGGAGTTAGGGTCACCATCACCATCGTCGGGAGTGTGTGTACCGAGGCATTAGGTTCACCGCCGTGGGGAGTGTGTACCAAGAGGCGTTGGTTCACAGCAGTGAGTGTGTGTACCAGGCGTTAGGTTCACCATCACTGCAGGGGTATTAGTACCAGGGAGTGTTAGCTTCACCATCGTGGGTGTCTGTGTACCAGGGAGCGTTAGATTCACCATCACCACTGTGTGAGTGTGTGTAGGAGCGTTAGGTTCACCGTCACCACCGTGGGAGTGTGTTTACCACGGGCGTTAGGTACACCATCACCACCGTGGGAGTGTGTGTACCAGGGAGTGTTGGTTTCCTATCACCACTGTGGCAGTGTGTGTCCCAGGGAGCGTTAGGTTCACCTCACCATCTGCGAGGTGTAACCGGGAGCGTTAGGTTCACCGCCGGGAGTGTGTGTACCAGAGCGTTAGGTTCACCGCAGTGGGAGTATGTGCACCAGGGAGCGTTGGTTCACCTTCACCCCCGTGGGGTGTATCCAGGGTGTGGTTTCACCATCTGGGTGTCTGCTGCCAGGGAGCGTTAGGTTCACCATCACCACTGTGTGGGAGTGTGTGTACCAGGGAGCGTTAGGTTCACCGTCACCACCGTTGAAGTGCGTGTGTACCAGGGAGCGTTAGGTTCACCATCACCACCGTGGCAGTGTGTGTACCAGGGAGTTTTAGGTTCTGTCACCACCGTGGGAGTGTGTGTACCAGGGAGGTTAGGGTCACCATCGTGGGTGTCTGTGTACCAGGAGCTTTAGGTTAACCATCACCACCGTGGGAGTGTATACCAGGGGCGTTAGTTCACCATCGTGGGTGTCGTGACCAGGGAGCGTTAGGTTCACCATCACCACCGTATGAGTGTGTGTACCAGGAGCGTTAGGTTCACCATCACCACCGTGAATGTGTGAACCAGGGAGAGTTAAGTTCACCATCACCATCGTGGGAGTGTGTGTACCAGGGAGCGTTGGTTCACCACCGTGGTGTGTACCATGGCGTGGGTCACCAGTGGGGAATGTGTGTACCAGGGAGCGTTAGGTTACCATCACCACCGTGGGGAGTGTGTGTACCAGGAGCGTTAGGTTCACCGCCCAGGGAGTGCGTGTGCCAGGGGTGGGATCACCATCACCACCGTGGGAGTGTGTGTACCAGGGGAGTGTTGGGTTCACCATCACCACCGTGGGAGTGTGTGTGTACCAGGGAGCGTTAGGTTCACCATCGTCGGTGTCTGTGTACCAGGAGCTTTAGGTTGACCATCACCACCGTGGGAGTGTGTATACCAGGGAGTGTTAGGTTCACCATCGTGGGTGTCTGTGTGCCAGGGCGTTAGGTTCACATCACCAGCGTATGAGTGTGGTGTGTACCAGGAGCGTTGGGTTCACCATCACCACCGTGGGGAATGTGTGAACCAGGGAGAGTTAGGGTCACCATCACCACATAGGAATTGTTGTACCAAGGAGCGTTAGGTTCACCGCCGTGGGAGTGTGTGTACCATGAAGCGTTAGGTTCACCGCAGTGGGTGTGTGTACCCCAAGGGGAGCGTTGGGTTCACCATCACCACCTGGGGTGTGTACCAGGGGCGTTGGGTTACCATCACCACCGTGGAGTTTGTGTGCAGGGAGCGTTAGGTTCACCATCACCACAAGTGGGAGTGCGTGTGTACCAGGGGCGTTAGGATCCATCACCACCGTGGGAGTGTGTGTACCAGGGGTGTTAGGTTCACCATCACCACCGTGGGGAGTGTGTGTGTACAGGGGCGTTGAGTTCATATCGTCAGTGTCGTAGGGGCTTTAGGTTGAGCATCACCCGTGGGAGTGTGTATGCCTGGGAGTGTGTTAGTTTCTGGGTGTCTGTGCAGGAGCTTTGGGTTCACCATCACCAGCATGTAGGTGTGTGTGCCAAGGGCGTTGAGTTCACCATCACCACCGTGGGGAATGTGTGAACCAGGGAGAATTAGGGTCTCACCATCGTGGGGGTGTGTGTACCAGGGAGCGTTAGGTTCACCATAGTGGGGTGTGTGTGCCACCACCATGGGCGTTAGTTCCACCGCAGTGGGAGTGTATGCCAAGGGCGTTGGGTACACCATCTTTGGGAGTGTGTGTGACCAGGGGCATCAGGTTACCATCACCCACCGTGGGGATTGTGTGTACCAGGGAGCGTTAGTTTCACCCTCACCACCATGGGAGTGCGTGTACCAGGGGTGGGATCACCATCACCCACCGTGGGAGTGTGTGTACCAGGGGAGTGTCAGGTTCTCATCACCACCGTGGGAGTGTGTGTGTGCAAAGGGCGTAAGGTTCACCATCGTCGGAGTGTGCTGTACCAGGAGCTTTAGGTTAACCATCACCGTGGGGAGTGTGTGTATGCCAGGAGTGTTAGTTTCACCATCAGTGGGTGTCTGTGTACGAGGGCGTTGGTTCACCATCACCACCGTATGAGTGTGTGCCCAAGGGGCGTTAGGTTCACCATCACCACCGTGGGAATGTGTGAACCAGGAGTTGGTCACCATCACCATCGTGGAAGTAGTTTGTACCAGGGGCGATTAGGTTCACCGCCGTGGGGTGTATTATGGAGCGTTAGGTTCCGCAGTGGGAGTGTGTGTGTGCCAGGGAGCGTTGGGTACTATCACCAACAGGGAGTGTGTGTCCAGGAGGCGTTGGGTTTACCACCACCGTGGGAGTTTGTGACCAGGAGCGTTGGGTTCACTCACCACTGTGAGTGCGTGTACCAGGGAGCGTTAGGATCACCATCACCACCGTAGGGAATTGTGTACCGGGAGCGTTAGGTTCACCATCACCACCATGGGGAGTGTGTGTGTACCGGGGCGTTAGGTTCACCATCGTCGGTGTCTGTGTGCCAGGGAGCTTTAGGTTGACCACCATCACCACCGTGGGGAGTGTGTATATACCAGGAGTTAGTTTCACCATCGTGGTGTCTGTGTACGAGGGCGTTAGGTTCACCATCACCAGCCTATGAGGTGTGTGTACCAGGGCGTTGGGTTCCACATCACCACCTGTGGGAATGTGTGAACCAGGGAGGTTAGGTTCACCATCACCACCGTGGGAGTGTTTGTACCCAGACGTTAGGTTCACCGCCGTGGGAGTGTGTGTACCATGGAGCGTTAGGTTCACCGCAGTGGGAGTGTGTGTGCCAGGGAGCGTTAGGTACACCATACTCACCTTGGAGGTGTGTGTGTGTACCGGGGGCGTTAGGTTTACTCCATCACACACCGTGGGATTGTGTACCAGGGAGCGTTAGGTTCTCCGTCACCACCGTGTTGGGTACCAGGGAGCGTTGGGATCGACATACCACCGTGGGGAGTGTGTGTACCAGGGGTGTTACGTTCCAACACATCACCACCGTGGAGTGTTTCCCAGGGAGCGTTAGGTTCAGCATCGTCGGTGTCTGTGTGCCAGGGAGCTTAGGTTGACCATCACCACCGTGGGAGTGTGTATACCAGGAGTGTTAGTTTCTATCGTGGGTGTGTCTGTACAAGGGCGTTAGGTTCCCATCTCCTGCATGTGAGTGTGAGTGTGTGTACAGGGAGCGTTGGGTTCACCATCACCACCGTGGGAATGTGTGAACCAGGGATGGGGTCACCATCACCATCGTGGGGATAATGCCTGTGCCAGAGGAGCTGGGTTCTGCCGTGAGTGTGTGTACCATGGAGCGTTAGGTTCACCGCAGTGGGGTGTGCGTGCCAGGGGCGTTAATACACCATCACCACCTTGGAGTGTGTGTACCCCAGGGAGCGTTGGGTTTACCATCACCACCGTGGGGTTTGTGCACAGGGGAGCGTTAGGTTCACCGTCACCACCGTGGGAGTGCGTGTACCAGGGGAGCGTTAGGATCACCATCACCACCGTGGGAGTGTGTGTGTACCAGGGGGTGTTAGGTTCACCATCACCACCAAATGGGAGTGTGTGTGTGCCAGGGGCGTTAGGTTCACCATCGTCGGTGTCTGTGTGCCAAAGACTTTAAGGTTGACCCACCATCACCACCGTGGGAGTGTATACAGGGGTGTTAGTTTCACCATCGTGGTGTCTGTGTGCGCAGGAGCGTTGGTTCACCATCACCAGCGTATGAGTGTGTGTACCAAGGGCGTTAGGTTCACCATCATCACACACCCTTGGAATGTGTGACCAGGGAGAGTTAAGTCACCATCACATCGTGAAGTGTGTGCACCAGGGTAGGTTCCGCCATAGTGGAGTATATTGTACCATGGGCATTACAGTTCACCGCAGTGGGAGTGTGTGTACCAGGAGCGTTAGTACCATCACCACCTGGGGCGTTAGGTTCACCGCTCACCACAGAAGTGCGTGTACCAAGGGCGATAGGATCACCATCACCACAGTAGGAGTCATGTGCAGGGTGTTAGGTTACACATCACCACCGTGGGAAATTATGTGTACCAAGGGGGCGTTCAGGTTTCATCGTCGTGTCTGTGTACCAGGGGCTTTAGGTTACCATCACCTGCCGTGGAATGTGTATTCACGGGTGTTATCTCACCACATCGTGGTGTCTGTGTACGAGGAGCGTTAGGTTCACCACATCACCAGCGTATAAGTGTGTGTGTACCAGGGCGTTGGGTTCACCATCACCACAAGTAGGGAATGTGTGAACCAGGGAGAGTTAGGTTCACCATCACCATCATTAGAATTAATGTGTACCAAGGAGCGTTAGGATCACCTCAGTGGGGATGTGTGTACCACATGGACCATCACTACCGTGGGAGTGTTGTACCAGGGAAGAGTTATGTTTACCATGCCACCGTGGGGTGTGTGCACCAGGGGCGTTGGGTTCACCATCACCTGCGTGGGGTGTGTGTGCAAGGAGCGTTGGGTTTTACCATCACCACCGTGGAGTGTTTGTACCAGGAAGAGTATGTTTGCATCCCACCACCGTGGGAGTGTTTGTACCAGGGGCGTTGGGTTCACCATCACCACCTTGGGGTGTGTGTACCAGGGAGATTTGGGTCACCATCACCATCGTGGGGAGTGTGTGTGCCAGGGGCGTTAAGTTCTGCCGTGGGGTGTGTGTGTACCAGGGGCGTGGGTTCACCATCACCACCGTGGGGTGTGTACCAGGGGTGTTGGGTTCACCATCACCACCGTGGGGAGTGTGTGTCCCAGGGGTGTTGGTTTCACCATCGTGGGTGTCTGTGTGCAAGGGGCGTTAGATTCACCATCACCACCACCGTGGGAGTGTATGTACCAGGGGCGTTATGTTCACCACCATCACCATCATTGGGGTGTGTGTGCCACATGGCGTTAGGTTCACCATCACCACCGTGGGAGCGTGTGTACCACATGGCGTTGGGTTCACCATCACACCAACGTGGGGTGTGTGTAGGGGGCGTTGGGTTCACCATCACCACGGTGGGGTGTGTGTATACCAGGGGTGTTAGGTTCACCATCACCACCGTGGGAGTGTGTGTACCAGGGTGTGGGTTCACCACCCATTGGGGTGTGTACCAGGGGCGTTATGTTCACCATCACCACTGTGGGAGTGTGTGGACAAGGGGTGTTAGGTTCACCCATCACCACCGTGGGGTGTGTGTACCAGGGAGTGTTGGGATTCACCGTGGGGAGTGTGTGTACCAGGGGCGTTATGTTACCATCACCACCGTGGGAGTGTGTGGACCAGGGTGTGGGTTCACCATCACCACCGTGGGGTGTGTCCCAGGGGTGTTGGTTTCACCATCATTGGGTGTCTGTGTGCAAGGGGCGTTAGATTCACCATCACCACCGTGAACCAGGCGTTAGGTTCACCATCACCACCGTGGGATATGTGTGTGCAGGGAGCGTTAGGTTCACCGTCACCACCGTGGAGTGTGTGTGTACCAGGGCGTTAGGTTCACCATCACCTCCGTGGGAGTGTGTATCCAGGGAGTTTTAGTTCACCATCGTGGGTGTCTGTGTGCCGGGGCGTTGGGTTCACCATCACCACCGTGGAGTGTGTGTGTACCAGGGGTGTTAGGTTCACCGTCACCACCGTGGGAGTGTGCCAGGGGGTTAGGTTCACCATCACCACTGTGAGTGTGTGTCCAGGAAGCGTTAGTTCACCATCACCACCTTGGGACGTGTGTGTACCAGGGAGCGTTAGGTTCACCATCACCACCTTGGGGAGTGTGTGTACCAGGGGCGTTAGGTTCACCATCACCAACGTAAGTGTGTGTACCAGATAGCGTTAGGTTCACCCTCACCACCATGGGAGTATGTGTAACAGGTAGCGTTAGGTTCACCATCACCACCATGGGGAGTCTGTGTGCCAGGGAGCGTTAGGATCAGCATCACCACCAGGAGTGTGTGTGTACCAGTGCATTAGGTTCACCGCCGTGTGGTGTGTGTACCAGTGACCGTTGGGTTCACTATCACCATCGTGGTGTGTGTGTACCACGGACGTTAGGTTCACCATCACCACCGTGGGAGATGTGTGGGGCTTTAGGTTCACCATCACCACCGTGGGAGTGTGTGCCAGGGGGCGTTGGTTCACCATCACCACCGTGGGGGTGTGTATCCAGGTAGCGTTAGGTTCACGCCGTGTGAGTGTGTGTGCCAGTGAGCGTTGGGTTCACTTTCACCATCGTGGAAGTGTGTGTACCACGGACCGTTGGGTTCACCATCACCACCGTGGGGTGTGTGTACCAGGGAGCGTTAGGTTCACACCACTGGGAGTGTGTGTGCCAGGGGGCATTAAGTTCACCCGTGGGGAGTGTGTGTACCAGGGGCATTATGTTCACCATCAACACCATGGGGAGTGTGTGTGGAGGGGGAGCATGGGTTCACCATCACCACCGTGAGAGGGTTGTGCACCAGGGAGCGTTAGGTTCACCATCACCACCGTGGGGTGTGTGTGCCAGGGAGTGTTAGGTTCACCATCACCACAGTGGGGTGTGTGTGCCAGGGGCGTTAGGTTCACTCACCACCGTGGGAGTGTGTGTGCCAGGGGTGGGTTCACCATCACCACCGTGGGGAGTGTGTGTACCAGGGGAGGTTGGGTTTAACATCAACAGTGTGGTACCAGGGGCGTTGGTTCACCATCACCACAGTGGGAGTGTGTGTACCAGGTAGCGTTAGGTTCACCATCACGTGAGTGGGGTGTGTATACCAGGGATTAGGTTCACCGCGTGTGATTGTGTACCAGTGAGCGTTAGGTTCACTATCTATCGTGGAAATGTGTATACCACGGACCGTTAGGTTCACCATCACCTGGGAGTGTGTGTATCAGGAGCGTTAGGTTCACCACCGTGGGGAGTGTGTGTGTACCAGGGGCATTAAGTTCAACCTGTGGGAGTGTGTACTGGGGGCATTATGTTCACCATCAACACCATGGGGTGTGTGTGTAAGAGGAGCATTGGTTCACCACCACCGTGAGTGTGTGTGCACCAGGAAGGTGGGTTCATCACCACCGTGGTGTGTGTAAGGCATTAGGTTAACCATCACAACAGTGGGAGTGTGTGTTGGGGCGTTAGGTTCACCATCACCACCGTGGGGAGTGTGTATACAGGGGAATGTTCGGTTCACCATCACCATGGGGAGTGTGTGTGCCAGGGGCGTTAGGTTCACTATCACCACCGTGGGGTGTGTGTGCCTGGGAGTGTTAGGTTCACGCCGTGCGGTGTGTTACCAGGGAGCGTTAGGTTCACCATCACCACCGTGGGGAGTGTGTGTACCAGGGAGCGTTAGGTTCCATCCACCGTGGGAGTGTGTGTACCAGGGAGAGTTGGGTTTAACAACACCGTGGTGTGTGCCAGGGCGTTAGGTTCGCCGTGAGTGTGTGTGTGCCAGGGCGTTAGGTTCATCATCACCACCACGTGGGAGTTGTTGTAGGGAGCGTTAGGTTTACCAACACCAACGTTGAGTGTGTGTGTACCAGGAGAGTTAGGTTCACCGCCGTGAGTCTGTGTTCCAGGGGCGTTGGGTTCACCATCACCACAGTGAGTGTGCCAGGGCGTTAGGTTCTACGTACCACCGTGGGGTGTGTGTAACGGGAGCGTTAGGTTTCCATCACCTCCGTGGGTGTGTGCAGTGTGGGTTCACCATCACCACCGTGGAGTGTGTGTACCAGAGTGTTATTTCATCAGTGGTCTGTGTGTGGGACTTTGGTTCCCCACCGTGGAGTGTGTGTACCAGGAGTGTTAGGTTCAGCATCGTGGGTGTCTGTGTGCCAGGGGCGTTAGGTTCACCATCACCCGGAGTGTGTGCCAGGGAGCTTTTAACACCGTGGGGGTTGTGTGTACCAGGGTAGGAGTGTGTGTGCAAGAGCGTTGGGTTCACTATCACACAGTGGAATGTGCCAGGGCGTTGGGTTTAACAACACCAACGTGGGGTGTGTGTACCAGGGAGCGTGGGTTCACCACCGTGGGGAGTGTGTACCAGGGAGCGTTGGTTTACCACCCTGGGAGTGTGTGTACTAGGGAGCATTAGGTTCACCATCGTCGGTGTGTGTAACCAGGGGCGTTAGGTTCACCATTACCACCGTGGGAATGTGTGTACCAGGGGCGTTAGGTTCTGCACCACCGTGGGAGTGTGTGTACCAGGGAGTGTGGGTTCACCATCACCACCGTGGGGGTGTTTGTACCAGGGAGTGTTAGGTTCACCACCGTGGGGTGTCTGTGTGCCAGGGGCATTGGGTTCACCACCGTGGGAGTGTGTGTAACAGGGCAATGTTCACCATCAACACCATGGGAGTGTGTGTAGAGGGAGCATTAGGTTCATCACCACCGTGGGAGTGTGTGTGTACCACAGAGCGTTAGGTACACCATCACCACCGTGGGAGTGTTTGTGCCAGGGGTGTTGGGTTCACCATCACCACGTGGCAGTGTGTGTTCAGGGAGTGTTAGGTTCACGCCGTGAGGTGTGTGTGTGCAGGGAGGTTGGGTTTACCATCACCACACTGGAGTGTGTGTACCAGGAAGTTAGGTTCACCATCGTCGGTGTCTGTGAACCAGGGAGCGTTAGGATCACCATCACCACCGTGGGGAGTGTGTGTACCAGGGAGCGTTAGGTTGACCATGCCACCGTGGGGTGTGTTGTACCAGGGAGCGTTAGGTTCACCATCACCTCCGTGGGGAGTGTGTGTACCAGGGAGTTTTAGGTTCACCATCGTGGGTGTCTGTGTGCCAGGGAGCGTTAGGTTCACCATCACCACCGTGGGATGTGTGTACCAGGGAGTGTGGGTTCCGTCACCACCGTGGAGTGTGCGTACCAGGGGCGTTAGGTTCATCACCACCGTGGGGAGTGTGTGTACCAGCGGGCGTTAGGTTCACCATCACCACCGTGGGGAGTGTGTGTACCAGGGAGCGTTAGGTTCACCATCACCACCGTGGGGTGTGTGTATGAGGGGCGTTAGGGTCACCATCACCATCGTGGGAGTGTGTGTGCCAGGGCGTTAGGTTCCGCCCGTGGGGTGGGTGAACCAGGGGTGTTCACCATCACCACCATGGGGAGTGTGTACCAGGGAGTGTTAGGTTGACCTGCGTGGAGTGTGTGTGTGTGCCAGGGAGCATTAGGTTCACCATCACCGTGGGAGTGTATGTACCATGGAACATTTGGTTCACCATCACCACCGAATGAGTGTGTGCCAGGGAGCGTTAGGTTCACCATCACCACCGTGGGAGTGTGTGTGCCAGGGGAGTGGGTTTACCAACACCAACGTGTAAGTGTGTGTACCAGGAAGGGTTAGGTTCACCGTGTGAGTGTGTGTACCAGGGAGCGTTGGTTTACCAACACACACTGGGAGTGTGTGTACCAGGAGGATTAGGTTCACCATCGTCGGTGTCTGTGAACCAGGGGCGTTAGGTTCACCATCACCATCGTGGGTGTCTGTGTGCCAGGGAGCGTTAGGTTCACGGTCACCACCGTGGGAGTGTGTGTACCATTGAGCGTTAGGTTCACCTTCACCACCGTGGGAGTGTGTGTACCAGGGAGCGTTAGATTCACCTTCACCACCGTGGGAGTGTGTGTACCAGGGAGCGTTAGGTTCACCATAACCACCGTGGGAGTGTGTGTATCAGGGAATGTTAGGTTCACCATCACCACCGTGGGAGTATGTGTACCAGGGAGCGTTAGGTTCACCATCACCACAGTGGGAGTGTGTACCATGGAGCATTAGGTTCACCATCACCACTGTGGGTGTGTGTGCACCAGGGAGCGTTAGGTTCACCATCACCAACGTGGGAGTGTGTGTGTACCAGGGAGCATTAGGTTCACCAACGTGGGAGTGTTTGTACTAGGGAGCATTATGTTCACCATCAACACCATGGGAGTGTGTGTAAGAGGGAGCATTAGGTTCACCATCTACCGTGAGAGTGTGTGTACCAGGGCGTTAGGTTCAACTTCACCACCGTGGGGAGTGTGTATCTGGGAATGTTAGGTTCACCATCACCACCGTGGGAGTGTGTGTACCAGGGAGCGTTAGGTTCACCATCAGCACCGTGGGAGTGTGTGTACCAGGGAGCGTTAGGGTCACCATCACCATCGTGGGAGTGTGTGTACCAGGGAGCGTTAGGTTCACCGCTGTGTGAGTGTGTGTATCAGGGAGCGTTAGGTTCACCATCACCACCGTAGGAGTGTGTTTATCACGGAGCGTTAGGGTCACCATCACCATCGTGGGAGTGTGTGTACCAGGGAGCGTTAGGTTCACCGCCGTGGGAGTGTGTGTACCAGGGAGCGTTAGGTTTACCATCACCACATTGGGAGTGTGTGTACCTGGGAGCGCTAGGTTCACCATTATCGGTGTGTGTACCAGGGAGCGTTAGGTTCACCGTCACAACCATGGGGGTGTGTGTACCAGGGAGCGTTAGGTTCACGATCACCACCGTGTGGGTGTGTACCAGGAAGCGTTAGTTTCACCATCACCACAGTGGGAGTGCGTGTACCAGGGAGGGTTAGCTTCACCATCACCACCGTGGGAGTGTGTGTACCTTGGAGCGTTTGGTTCACCATTACCACCGTGGAAGTGTGTGTACCAAGGAGCGTTAGGTTCACCATCACCACCGTGTGAGTGTGTGTACCAGATAGCGTTAGGTTCACCATCACCACCGTGGGAGTGTGTGTACCATGAAGCGTTAGGTTCACCATCGTGGGTGTCTGTGTACCAGGGAGCGTTAGGTTCACCATCACCACCGTGGGAGTGTGTGTACCAAGGAGCGTTAGGTTCACCATCACCACCATGGGAGTGTGTGTACCAGGGAGCATTATGTTCACCATCAACACCATGGGAGTGTGTGTAAGAGGGAGCATTAGGTTCACCATCACCACTGTCAGAGTGTGTGCACCAGGGAGCGTTAGGTACACCGTCACCACCGTGGGAGTGTCTGTACCAGGGAGCGTTAGGTTCACCATCACCACCGTGGGAGTGTGTGTACCAGGGAGTGTTAGGTTCACCAACACCACCGTGGGAGTGTGTGTACCAGATAGTTTTTAGGTTCACCATCACCACCGTGGAGTGTGTACCAGGGTGTGTTAGGTTCACCGTCACCACCGTGGGAGTGTGTGTACCAGGGAGCGTTAGGTTCACCATCACCACCGTGAGAGTGTGTGTACCAGGGAGCGATAGGTTCACCATCACCACCTTGGGAGTGTGTGTACCAGATAGCTTTAGGTTCACCATCACCACCGTGGGAGTGTGTGTACCAGGTAGCGATAGGTTCACCATCAACACCATGGGAGTGTGTGTACCAGGGAGCGTTAGAATCACCATCACCACCATGGGAGTGTGTGTGTACCAGGGTGTGTTAGGTTCACCGCCGTGTGAGTGTGTGTACCAGTGAGCGTTAGGTTCACCATCACCATCGTGGGAGTGTAACACGGAGCGTTAGGTTCACCTTATCACCACTGTGGGAGTAAAAATGTGAATGTTAGGTTCACCATGACCACCGTGGGAGTGTGTGTACCAGATAGCGTTAGGTTCACCATCACCACTGTGGGACTGTGTGTACCAGGGAGCTTTAGGTTCACCATCACCACCGTGGGAGTGTGTGTACCAGGGAGCGTTAGGTTCACCATCACCACCGTGGGAGTGTGTACCAGGGATCATTAGGTTCACCATCACCACTGTGGGTGTGTGTGTACCAGAGAGCGTTAGGTTCACCATCACCAACGTGGGAGTGTGTGTACTAGGGAGCGTTAGGGTCACCATCACCATCGTGGGAGTGTGTGTACCAGGGAGCGTTATGTTCACCGCAGTGGGAGTGTGTGTACCAGGGAGCGTTAGGTTCACCATCATCACCGTGGGAGTGTGTGTACCAGGGAGTGTTAGGTTCACCATCACCACCGTGGGAGTGTGTGTACCAGGGAGCGTTAAGTTCACCATCACCACAGTGGGAGTGTGTACCAGGGAGCATTAGGTTCACCATCACCACTGTGGGTGTGTGTGTACCAGGGAGCGTTAGGTTCACCATCACCAACGTGGGAGTGTGTGTACCAGGGAGTGTTATGTTCACCGCCGTGGGAGTGTGTGTACCAGGGAGCATTAGGTTCACCACCGTGGGAGTGTGTGTGTGCCAGGGAGCATTATGTTCTCATCAACACCGTGGAGTGTGTAAGAGGGAGCATTGGTTCACCATCACCACAGTAGTTGTGTGCACCAGGGAGCGTTAGGTTCACCATCACCACCGTGGAGTGTGTGTACCAGGGAATGTTGGGTTCAACATCACCACACTGGGGTGTGTACCAGGGGCGTTGGGTTCACCATCACCACCGTGGGAGTGTGTGTGCCAGGGAGCGTTAGGTTCACCACCGTGGGAGTGTGTGTGTGCCAGGGGCATTAAGTTCACCACCGTGGGAGTGTGTGTACCAGGGAGCATTATGTTCACCATCAACACCATGGGGAGTGTGTGTAGAGGGAGCATTAGGTTCACCATCACCACCGTGAGGTGTACCAGGGAGCGTTAGGTTCACCATCATCACCGTGGGGTGTTTGTACCAGGGAGTGTTGGTTCACCATCACCGTGGCAGTGTGTACCAGGGGCGTTAGGTTCACCATCAACACCGTGGGAGTGTGTGTACCAGGGGCATTAGGTTAACCATCACCACCGTGGGGAGTGTGTGTACCAGGGGTGTTAGGTTCACCATCACCACCGTGAAGTGTGTGTACCAGGAGAGTTAGGGTCACCATCACCATCGTGGTGTGTACCAGGGGCGTTAAGTTCACCGCCGTGGGGTGTACCAGGGGGCGTTGGGTTCACCGCAGTGGGAGTGAGTGTGCCAGGGGCGTTAGGTTCACCATCACCACCGTGGGAATATGTGTGTGCCAGGAGCGTTAGGTTTCACATCACCACCGTGGGGAGTGTGTGTACCAGAATGTTAGGTTCACCATCACCACCGTGGGGAGTGTGTTTATCAGGGAGCATTAGGTTCACCATCACCACCGTGGGATTTGTGTGCCAGGGGATTAGGTTCGCCATCGTGGGTGTGTGTGTACCAGAGCGTTGGGACCTGCATCACCTTTGGGAGTGTGTGTGCCAGGGGGCGTTAGGTTCACCATCACCACCGTGGTGTGTGTACCAGGGAATGTTAGGGTTCACCATCGTGGGTGTGTGTGTACCAGGGAGCGTTGGGTTCACCATCACCACCGTGGAGTGTGTGTACCAGGGCGGTTGGTTCTCATCACACCGTGGGGAGTGTGTGTACCAGGGCATTAGGTTCACCATCACCACCGTGGGAGTGTGTGTGTACCAGGGGAAGCGTTGGGTTCTATCACCACCGTGGGGTGTGTGTGCCAGGGGCGTTAGGTTCACCATACGTGGGGTGTGTGTGTACCAGGGAGGTTGGGTTCTCCGCCGTGGGGAGTGTGTGTACTAGGGCATTAGGTTTACAACACCACGCACGAGTTTGTGTGCCAGGGGGTTAGGTTCCCCATCGTGGGTGTGTGTATACCAGGGGCGTTGGGTTCACCATCACCACCGTAGGGTTTGTGCCAGGGATCGTTAGGTTACACCAACGTGAGGTGTGTGTGTACCGGGGCGTTGTTCTGCCGTGGGAGTGTGTGTGTACCAGGGGCGTGGGTTTACCATCACCACACTGGAGGTGGTGTGCCGGTAGCGTTAGGTTCACCATCATGGGTGTGTGTGAACCTTGAGGGCGTTAGGTTCACCATCACCACCGTGGGATTTTTGTACCAGGGCGTTGATTTCACCATCACAACCATGGGAGTGTGTGTGCCAGGGCATTAGGTTCACCATCACCACCTTGGGGTGTGTGTTCAGGGGCGTTAGGTTCCATCACTACCGTATGGGTGTGTACCAGGAAGCGTTAGTTTCACCATCACCACCGTGGGGAGTATGTGTACCAGGTAATGTTGGTTCACCATCGTGGGTGTGTGTGTGCCAGGGAGCGTTGGGTTCAGCATCACCACCTTGGGGTGTGTATGTAGAATGTTTGGTTACCTGCGTGGGTGTCTGTGTACCACTGAGCGTTAGGTTCACCATCACCACCGTGGGAGTGTGTGTACCAGGGCATTGGGTTCTGCTTACCACCCTGGGAGTGTGTGTGTGCCGGGGCGTGGGTTCACCATCACCACCGTGGGGTGTGTGTGCCAGGGCGTTGATTCTGCCATCACCACCGTGGGTAGTGTGTGTGCCTGGGGAGGGTTGGTTTACCATCACCAACGTGTGGTGTGTGTCTAGGGGGTTGGGTTCACCGCCGTGGAGTGTGTGTACCAGGGAGCGTTAGGTTTTCACCACAGTGGGGAGTGTGTGTGCAGGTAGCATGTTGGTTCAACATCATGGTGTGTGTGTAGAAGGGGCGGTGGGTTCATCATCACCACCGTGGGAGTGTGTGTCCAGGGCGTTAGGTTCACCGTCACAACCGTGGGGATGTGTGTGTACCAGGGGAGTGTTGGGTTTCATACCAAAGTGGGGTGTGTTGTGGAGCGTTTGGTTCACCATCACACCGTGTGGGTGTGTGCCAGGGCATGTTAGTTTCACTTTCACGTGGGAGTGTGTGTACCAGGGAGGTTAGGTTCACCATCCGTGGGGTGTGTGCCAGGGCGTTTTGTTCTCATCAATACCGTGGGTGTGTGTGTGAGGGGCGTTAGGTTCACCATCACTGCAAGTGAGTGTGTGTGTATGCGAATAGCGTTGGGTTCACGATGCACCGTGGGAGTGTTTGTGCCAGGGGGGTTAGGTTCACCATCACCACAGTGGGGTGTTTTGTACCAGGGGGTTAGGTTCACATCTTGGTGTGTGTGTATCCAGGGGCGTTAGGTTCACCATCACCACCGTTGGTGTGTGCCGGGAGGTTTAGGTTCACCATCACCGTGGGGAGTGTTTGTGGGGCGTTAGGTTCTTCACTGTGGGGTGTGTGTGTGCAGGGGCGTTGGTTCACCACCGTGGGGAGTGTGTGTATGCAGGGACATTATGTTCTACATCAGTCACCATGGGGTGTTTGTCTGAGTAGCGTTGGTTCATTCACCACCGTGGGGTGTGTTTGTGCCAGGTGGGTTAGTTCACCATCACCACCGTGGGGATGTTTGGTGTTAGGTTCATTCACCACCGTGGGGTTGTTGTTTTGCCAGGTGCTTAGGTTCTGTCAACACCGTGTGGTGTGTGTTGCCAGGGAGTTGGGTTCAGCGCCGTGTGAGTGTGTGTGTCAGGGGCGTTGGGTTCACCACCGTGGGAGTGTGTGTGTACCAGGGGCGTATGTTCTACATCAACACCATGGGGTGTGTGTGTAGAGGCATTAGGTTCACCATCACCACCCGTGAGAGTGTGTGTGCAAGAGGCGTTAGGTTCACCATCACCACCGTGGGGGTGTGTGCCTAGCACTCCTGTTACACTTGACAATGGTATTGATGATGACAGCGCTGTTGCTGTAAACATAACAGAATTTCTACC
>NW_024716127.1:0-9760 GCF_018991925.1 Homarus americanus | reverse complement strand
CCTATCTCCTCCCTTATCCGCTCCTCGACCTACAGCAAGGCAGAAAACATTGTGCGAGGGACCGCACGTTGGCCTTAGAGAAATAGCAAACCAGATGATCAGATCAAACTGCACCTTCTCTTGCTATCCTCGGCGCCGGCAGCGCCACCGTGTGTGCCTATCTCCTCCCTTATCCACTCCTCGACCTACAGCAAGGCAGAGGACATTGTGCGAGGGACCACACGTTGGCCTTAGAGAAATAGTAAACCAGATGATCAGATCAAACTGCACCTTCTCTTGCTATCCTCGGCGCCGGCAGTGCCACCGTGTGTGCCTATCTCCTCCCTTATCCGCTCCTCGACCTACAGCAAGGCGGAAGACATTGAGTGAGGGACCGCACGTTGGCCTTAGAGAAATAGCAAACTAGATGATCAGATCAAACTGCACCTTCTCTTGCTATCCTCGGCGCCGGCAGCGCCACTGTGTGTGCCTATCTCCTCCCTTATCCGCCCCTCGACCTACAACAAGGCAGAAGACATTGGGCAAGGGACCGCACGTTGGCCTAAGAGAAATAGCAAACCAGATGATCAGATCAAACTGCACCTTCTCTTGCTATCCTCGGCGCCGGCAGCGCCACTGTGTATGCCTATCTCCTCCCTTATCCGCTCCTCGACCTACAGCAAGGCAGAAGACATTGGGCGAGGGACCGCACGTTGGCCTTGAAATAACCGACCAGATGATCAGATCAAAACCGCTCGCCTCTTGCTTATCCTCGGCGCCGGCAGCTGCAACCGGTAATGCCTATCTCTCACCTCGCTCCTCGACCTACAGCAAGGCGGAAGACACTGGGCGAGGGACCGCACGTTGGCCTAGAGAAATAGCAAACCAGATGATCAGATCAAACTGCACCTTCTCTTGCTATCTTCGGCGCCGGCAGCGCCACCATGTGTGCCTAGCTCCTCCCTTATCCGCTCCTCGACCTACAGCAAGGCGGAAGACATTGGGCGAGGGACCACACGTTGGCCTTAGAGAAACAGCAAACCAGATGATCAGATCAAACTGCACCTTCTCTTGCTATCCTCAGCGCCGGCAGCGCCACCGTGTGTGCCTATCTCTTCCCTTATCCGCTCCTCGACCTACAGCAAGGCGGAAGACATTGGGCGAGGGACCGCACGTTGGCCTTACAGAAATAGCAAACCAGATGATCAGTTCAAACTGCACCTTCTCTTCCTACCCTCGGCGCCGGCAGCGCCACCGTGTGTGCCTATCTCCTCCCTTATCCGTTCCTCGACCTACAGCAAGGCGGAAGACATTGGGCGAGGGACCGCACGTTGGCCTTAGAGAAATAGCAACCAGATGATCAGATCAAACTGCACCTTCTCTTGCTATCCACGACGTCGACAAGCGCCCACGATGTTATTGCCTATCTCCTCCCATATCCGCTCCTCCGAACTTCTGTAAAGCAGAAGACATTGGGCGAGGGACTGCACGTTGGCCTTAGAGAAATAGCAAACCAGATGATCAGATCAAACTGCACCTTCTCTTGC
Organism: Homarus americanus; assembly: GCF_018991925.1. Taxonomy (NCBI): domain Eukaryota; kingdom Metazoa; phylum Arthropoda; class Malacostraca; order Decapoda; family Nephropidae; genus Homarus; species Homarus americanus. The sequence continues at coordinate 8,234 of NW_024716127.1, read as the reverse complement.
TATCCTCGGCGCCGGCAGCACCACCGTGTGTGCCTATCTCCTCCCTTATCTGCTCCTCGACCTACAGCAAGGCAGAAGACATTGGGCGAGGGACCGCACGTTGCCCTTAGAGAAATAGCAAACCAGATGATCAGATCAAACTACACCTTGTCTTGCTATCCTCGGCGCCGGCAGCGCCACCATGTGTGCCTATCTCCTCCCTTATCCGTTCCTCGACCTACAGCAAGGCAGAAGACATTGGGCGAGGGACCGCACGTTGGCCTTAGAGAAATAGCAAACCAGATGATCAGATCAGCTACACCTTCTCTTGCTATCCTACGGCAAGCGCCACCATGTACTATCTCCTCCCTTATCCGTTTTCGACCTACAACAAGGGCAGAAGACATTAGGCGGCGAGGCACGCCGTTGGCCTTAAATAGCAAACCAGATGATCCAGATCAAACTGCACCTTCTCTTGCTATCCTCACCGCCGGCAGCGCCACCGTGTGTGCCTATCTTCTCCCTTATCCGCTCCTTGACCTACAGCAAGGCAGAAGACTTTGGGCGAGGGACCGTTCGTTGGCCTTAGAGAAATAGCAAACCAGATGATCAGATCAAACTGCACCTTCTCTTGCTATCCTCGGCGCCGGCAGCGCCACCGTGTGTGCCTATCTCCTCCCTTATCCGCTCCTCGACCTACAGCAAGGCAGAAGACATTGGGCGAGGGTCCGCACGTTGGCCTTAGAGAAATAGCAAACCAGAAGATCAGATCAAACTGCACCTTCTCTTGCTATCCTCACCGCCGGCAGCGCCACCGTGTGTGCCTATCTTCTCCCTTATCCGCTCCTTGACCTACAGCAAGGCAGAAGACTTTGGGCGAGGGACCGTTCGTTGGCCTTAGAGAAATAGCAAACCAGATGATCAGATCAAACTGCACCTTCTCTTGCTATCCTCGGCGCCGGCAGCGCCACCGTGTGTGCCTATCTCCTCCCTTATCCGCTCCTCGACCTGCAACCAGGCAGAAGACATTGGGCGAGGGACTGCACGTTGGCCTTAGAGAAATAACAAACCAGATGATCAGATCAAACAGCACCTTCTCTTGCTATCCTCGGCGCCGGCAGCGGCACCGTGTGTGCCTATCTCCTCCCTTATCCGCTCCTCGACCTACAGCAAGGCAGAAGACATTGGGCGAGGGACCGCACGTTGGCCTTAGAGAAATAGCAAACCAGATGATCAGATCAAACTGCACCTTCTCTAGCTATCCTCGGCGCCGGCAAGCTGGCGATGATGCTATCTCCTCCTTATCCGGCTCCTCTCGACCTGCAACCGAAGTGTTGGCCGGGCGGTAGGCGGACGCCGTTAGCCTGAAATAGCAAACCAGATGATCAGATCAAACTGCACCTTCTCTTGCTATCTTCGGCGCCGGCAGCGCCACCGTGTGTGCCTAGCTCCTCCCTTATCCGCTCCTCGACCTACAGCAAGGCGGAAGACATTGGGCGAGGGACCGCACGTTGGCCTTAGAGAAACAGCAAACCAGATGATCAGATCAAACTGCACCTTCTCTTGCTATCCTCGGCGCCGGCAGCGCCACCGTGTGTGCCTATCTCTTCCCTTATCCGCTCCTCGACCTACAGCAAGGCGGAAGACATTGGGCGAGGGACCGCACGTTGGCCTTAGAGAATTAGCAAACCAGATGATCAGATCAAACTGCACCCTCTCTTGCTATCCTCGGCGCCGGCAGCGCCACCATGTGTGCCTATCTCCTCCCTTATCCGCTCCTCGACCTACAGCAAGGCGGAAGACATTGGGCGAGGGACCGCACGTTGGCCTTAGAGAAATAGCAAACCAGATGATCAGATCAAACTGCACCTTCTCTTGCTATCCTCGGCGCCGGCAGCGCCACCGTGTGTGCCTATCTCCTACCTTATCCGCTCCTCGACCTACAGCAAGGCGGAAGACATTGGGCGAGGGACCGCACGTTGGCCTTAGAGAAATAGCAAACCAGATGATCAGATCAAACTGCACCTTCTCTTGCTATCCTCGGCGCCGGCAGCGCCACCGTGTGTGCCTATCTCCTCCCTTATCCGCACCTCGACCTACAGCAAGGCAGAAGACATTGGGCGAGGGACTGCACGTTGGCCTTAGAGAAATAGCAAACCAGATGATCAGATCAAACTGCACCTTCTCTTGCTATCCTCGCCGCCGGCAGCGCCACCGTGTGTGCCTATCTTCTCCCTTATCTGCTCCTCGACCTACAGCAAGGCAGAAGACATTGGGCGAAGGACCACACGTTGCCCTTAGAGAAATAGCAAACCAGATGATCAGATCAAACTGCACCTTCTCTTGCTATCCTCGGCGCCGGCAGCGCCACCGTGTGTGCCTATCTCCTCCCTTATCCGCTCCTCGACCTACAGCAAGGCAGAAGACATTGGGCGAGGGTCCGCACGTTGGCCTTAGAGAAATAGCAAACCAGATGATCAGATCAAACTGCACCTTCTCTTGCTATCCTCGCCGCCGGCAGCGACACCGTGTGTGCCCATCTTCTCCCTTATCCGCTCCTCGACCTACAACAAGGCAGAAGACATTGGGCGAGGGACCGCACGTTGGCCTTAGAGAAATAGCAAACCAGATGATCAGATCAAACTGCACCTTCTCTTGCTATCCTCGGCGCCGGCAGTGCCACCGTGTGTGCCTATCTCCTCCCTTATCCGCTCCTCGACCTACAGCAAGGCAGAAGACATTGGGCGAGGGACCGCACGTTGGCCTTAGAGAAATAGCAAACCAGATGATCAGATCAAACTGCACCTTCTCTTGCTATCCTCGGCGCCGGCAGCGCCACCGTGTGTGCCTATCTCTCTATCTGCTCCTCGACTACAACAGGCAGAAGACATTGGGCGAGGACGCACCAGCCTTAGAAATAGCAAACCAGATGATCGAGATCCAAACTGCACCTTCTCTTACTTTATCTCGGCACCGGCTTGGCGCCACCGTGTGTGCCTATCTCTCCGCCGCCATCCTCGACCTACAACAGGAAAGACATTGGGCGAGGACGCCACATTGGCCCCTTAGAAATAGCAAACCAGATGATCAGATCAAACTGCACCTTCTCTTGCTATCCTCGGCGCCCGCAGCGCCACCGTGTGTGCCTATCTCCTCCCTTATCCGCTCCTTGACCTACAGCAAGGCAGAAGACATTGGGCGAGGGACCGCACGTTGGCCTTAGAGAAATAGCAAACCAGATGGTCAGATCAAACCGCACCTTCTCTTGCTATCCTCGGCGCCGGCAGCGCAACCGTGTGTGCCTATCTCCTCCCTTATCCGCTCCTCGACCTACAGCAAGACGGAAGACATTGGGCGAGGGACCGCACGTTGGCCTAGAGAAATAGCAAAGCAGATGATCAGATCAAACTGCACCTTCTTCTTGCTATCCTCGGCGCCGGCAGCGCCACCATGTGTGCCTATCTCCTCCCTTATCCGCTCCTCGACCTACAGCAAGGCAGAAGACATTGGGCGAGGGACCGCACGTTGCCCTTAGAGAAATAGCAAACCAGATGATCAGATCAAACTGCACCTTCTCTTGCTATCCTCGGCGCCGGCAGCGCCACCGTGTGTGCCTATCTCCTCCCTTATCCGTTCCTCGACCTACAGCAAGGCAGAAGAGATTGGGCGAGGGACCGCACGTTGGCCTTAGAGAAATAGCAAACCAGATGATCAGATCAAACTGCACCTTCTCTTGCTATCCTCGGCGCCGGCAGCGCCACCGTGTGTGCCTATCTCCTCCCTTATCCGCTCCTCGACCTACAGCAAAGCAGAAGACATTGGGCGAGGGACCGCACGTTGGCCTTAGAGAAATAGCAAACCAGATGATCAGATCAAACTGCACCTTCTCTTGCTATCCTCGGCGCCGGCAGCGCCACCGTGTGTGCCTATCTCCTCCCTTATCCGCACCTCGACCTACAGCAAGGCAGAAGACATTGGGCGAGGGACCGCACGTTGGCCTTAGAGAAATAGCAAACCAGATGATCAGATCAAACTGCACCTTCTCTTGCTATCCTCGGCGCCGGCAGCGCCACCGTGTGTGCCTATCTCCTCCCTTATCTGCTCTTCGACCTACAGCAAGGCAGAAGACATTGGGCGAGGGACCGCACGTTGCCCTTAGAGAAATAGCAAACCAGATGATCAGATCAAACTACACCTTCTCTTGCTATCCTCGGCGCCGGCAGCGCCACCATGTGTGCCTATCTCTTCCCTTATCCGTTCCTCGACCTACAGCAAGGCAGAAGACATTGGGCGAGGCACCGCACGTTGGCCTTAGAGAAATAGCAAACCAGATGATCAGATCAAACTGCACCTTCTCTTGCTATCCTCGGCGCCGGCAGCGCCACCGTGTGTGCCTATCTCCTCCCTTTTCCGCTCCTCAACCTACAGCAAGGCAGAAGACATTGGGCGAGGGACCGCATGTTGGCCTTAGAGAAATAGCAAACCAGATGATCAGATCAAACTGCACCTTCTCTTGCTATCCTCGACGCCGGCAGCGCCACCGTGTGTGCCTATCTCCTCCCTTATCCGCTCCTCGACCTACAGCAAGGCAGAAGCCATTGGGCGAGGGTCCGCACGTTGGCCCTAGAGAAATAGCAAACCAGAAGATCAGATCAAACTGCACCTTCTCTTGCTATCCTCGCCGCCGGCAGCGCCACCGTGTGTGCCTATCTTCTCCCTTATCCGCTCCTCGACCTACAACAGGCCCAGCGAAGACTTTTAGGCGGACCGTTCGTTGGCCTTGCAGAAATATGACCGAATGATCGGTCAACTGCGTATAACGCTATCCTCGGCGCGGCAGCGCCTGCAAATGTGGTATATCTCCTCCTTATCCGCTCCTGGAGCCTACAGCAAGGCGAAGACATTGGGCGGAGGACGCCGTTGGCCTTAGAGAAATAACCGACCAGATGATCCAGATCAAGCTGCACCTTCTCTTGCTATCCTCGGCGCCGGCAGTGCTGGCGTGTGTGCCTATCTCCTCCCTTATCCGCTCCTCGACCTACAGCAAGGCAGAAGACATTGGGCGAGGGACCGCACCTTGGCCTTAGAGAAATAGCAAACCAGGTGATCAGATCAAACTGCACCTTCTCTTGCTATCCTCGGCGCCGGCAGCGCCACCGTGTGTGCCTATCTCCTCCCTTATCCGCTCCTCGACCTAGAGCAAGGCAGAAGACATTGGGCGAGGGACCGCACGTTGGCCTTAGAGAAATAGCAAACCAGATGATCAGATCAATCTGCACCTTCTCTTGCTATCCTCGGCACCGGCAGCGCCCCACCGCAGGTGCTCTATTCCTCCCTTATCCGCCCCGACCTACAGCAGAAGACATTGGGCGAGGGACCTATCGCCAATTCTAGAGAAATAGCAAAACCCCAGATGATTCTAGATCAATCTGCACCTTCTTGCTATCCTGTGCCACCGCAGTGTGCTCTATCTCCTTATCCGCCTCCTCGACCCGGCTGGGCAAGACGGAAGACATTAAGAGGGACCGCACGTTAGCTCGAGAGAAATAGCAAACCGATGATCAAGACCAAACTGCACCTTCTCTTGTTATCCTCGGTGCCGGTAGCGCCACCGTGTGCCTATCTCCTCCCTTATCCGCTCCTCGACCTACAGCAAGGCAGAAGACATTGGGCGAGGGACCGCACGTTGGCCTTAGAGAAATAGCAAACCAGATGATCAGATCAATCTGCACCTTCTCTTGCTATCCTTGGTGCCGGCAGCGCCACCGTGTGTGCCTATCTCCTCCCTTATCCGCTCCTCGACCTACAGCAAGGCAGAAGACATTTGGCGAGGGACCGCACGTTGGCCTTAGAGAAATAGCAAACCAGATGATCAGATCAAACTGCACCTTTTCTTGCTATCCTCGGCGCCGGCAGCGCCACCGTGTGTGCCTATCTCCTCCCTTATCCGCTCCTCGACCTACAGCAAGGCGGAAGACATTGGGCGAGGGACCGCACGTTGGCCTTAGAGAAATAGCAAACCAGATGTTCAGATCAATCTGCACCTTCTCTTGCTATCCTCGGCGCCGGCAGCGCCACCATGTGTGCCTATCTCCTCCCTTATCCGCTCCTCGACCTACAGCAAGGCAGAAGACATTGGGCGAGGGATCGCACATTGGCCTTAGAGAAATAGCAAACCAGATGATCAGATCAAACTGCACCTTCTCTTGCTATCCTCGGCGCCGGCAGCGCCACCGTGTGTGCCTATCTCCTCCCTTATCCGCTCCTCGACCTACAGCAAGGCAGAAGACATTGGGCGAGGGACCGCACATTGGCCTTAGAGAAATAGCAAACCAGATGATTAGATCAAACTGCACCTTCTCTTGCTATCCTCGGCGCTGGCAGCGCCACCTTGTGTGCCTATCTCCTCCCTTATCCGCTCCTCTACCTACAGCAAGGCAGAAGACATTGGGCGAGGGACCGCACGTTGGCCTTAGAGAAATAGCAAACCAGATGATCAGATCAAACTGCACCTTCTCTTGCTATCCTCGGTGCCGGCAGCGCCACCGTGTGTGCCTATCTCCTCCCTTATCCACTCCTCGACCTACAGCAAGGCAGAATACATTGGGCGAGGGACCGCACGTTGGCCTTAGAGAATTAGCAAACCAGATGATCAGATCAAACTGCACCTTCTCTTGCTATCCTCGGCGCCGGCAGCGCCACCGTGTGTGCCTATCTCCTCCCTTATCAGCTCCTCGACCTACAGCAAGGCAGAAGTCATTGGGCGAGGGACCGCACGTTGGCCTTAGAGAAATAGCAAACCAGATGATCAGATCAAAAAGCACCTTCTCTTGCTATCCTCGGCGCCGACAGCACCACCGTGTGTGCCTATCTCCTCCCTTATCCGCTCCTCGACCTACAGCAAGGCAGAAGGCATTGGGCGAGGGACCGCACGTTGGCCTTAGAGAAATAGCAAACCAGATGATCAGATCAAACTGCACCTTCTCTTGCTATCCTCGGCGCCGGCAACGTCACCGTGTATGCCTATCTCCTCCCTTATCCACTCCTCGAACTACAGCAAGGCAGAAGACATGTGGCGAGGGACCGCACATTGGCTTTAGAGAAATAGCAAACCAGATGATCAGATCAAACTGCACCTTCTCTTGCTATCCTCGGCGCCGGCAGCGCCACCGTGTGTGCCTATCTCCTCCCTTATCCGCTCCTCGACCTACAGCAAGGCAGAAGACATTGGGCGAGTGACCGCACGTTGGCCTTAGAGAAATAGCAAACCAGATGATCAGATCAAACTGCACCTTCTCTTGCTATCCTCGGCGCCTGCAGCGTCACCGTGTGTGCCTATCTCCTCCCTTATCCGCTCCTCGACCTACAGCAAGGCAGAAGACATTGGGCGAGGGACCGCACGTTGGCCTTAGAAAAATAGCAAACCAGATGATCAGGTCAAACTGCACCTTCTTCATATCCTGAAAGCTGCAGTTAATTGTGCTTTATCTTCCTCCTTATCCGCCTCGACCTACAGTATGGCAGTAGAAGATGGCGAGGGACCGGACATATTCTAGGAGAAATAGGCAAACCAGATGAGATCAGACTCAAACTGTACCTACTCTTCATATCCTCAGCCGGGTAGCGCCACCGTGTGCTCTATCTCTCCTTATCTGCCTCGACCCACAGCAAGGGAGAAGACATTGGGCGAGGGACCGCACGTTGGCCTTAGAGAAATAGCAAACCAGATGATCAGATCAAACTGCACCTTCTCTTGCTATCCTCGGCGCCGGCAGCGGCACCGTGTGTGCCTATCTCCTCCCTTATCCGCTCCTCGACCTACAGCAAGGCAGAAGACATTGGGCGAGGGACCGCACGTTTGCTTTAGAGAAATAGCAAACCAGATGATCAGATCAAACTGCACCTTCTCTTGCTATCCTCGGTGCCGGCAGCACCACCGTGTGTGCCTATCTCCTCCCTTATCCGCTCCTCGACCTACAGCAAGGCAGAAGACATTGGGCGAGGGACCGCACGTTGGCCTTAGAGAAATAGCAAACCAGATGATCAGATCAAACTGCACCTTCTCTTGCTATCCTCGGCGCCGGCAGCGCCACCGTGTGTGCCTATCTCCTCCCTTATCCACTCCTCGACCTACAGCAAGGCGGAAGACATTGGGCGAGGGACCGCACGTTGGCCTTAGAGAAATAGAAAACCAGATGATCAGATCAAACTGCACCTTCTCTTGCTATCCTCGGCGCCGGCAGCGCCACCGTGTG
>NW_024716126.1:0-8364 GCF_018991925.1 Homarus americanus | reverse complement strand
GGGGGGGGCGGCGAAGGGTCTCCTTACATTTGACCTGGCCAATGTGAGGTCAGGTCTGGACTTTTCAGAAACTATCTGGGAAAGTTATCAGGTGGGGCCGTGTGACATGAGAGGCCCTGGTTGATTTGTGGCCCCTTGAGTTGGGCTCCGAGGGTTACATTTGACCTGGCTAATGTGAGGTCAGGTCCGGCCTTTGTTCAGAGAGTAGGTTATTGTATATTGGAAGAGAGTCGGCTGGTGCCTTCTTACATGTCTGTTGTGGTGACATGTCACATGGGAGGTGAGCTAGTTGATTTGTAACCCCCGGTCCACCGTGAGAGTTACACTTGACCCCCCTAATGTCGGGTCAAGACTGGCCCCCCTCTGCGGTGTAGGACATTGTGTATATTGGGAGAGAGCCGGCTGGTGCCCTCTTACATGTGTGACATGGGAGGGGGAGCTAGTTGATTTACAATCCTTGGTCAACCGCAGAGTTACCCTACACTTTGACCTCCCTAATGTCCGGTCAGACTGGAGTTTCTGAGATGTAAGCTGTGGTCTGACAAACCATCACTACACCTCCCGCCAAGACCAAAGCTTTCATGCTCAGAGAACTGATGATACATTTAAAGTAGACAGTAACATCATGTGCAGTATCTAATATAGTCCCTCAGGCGATAATGCATCCTTACATTTTACAAATCATAACCCTAGAGATGTATGTTTTTCTACTGGCATAGTTTGATCTGACAAAGCTTACTATACCTCCCGCCAAGATTAAAGCTTCTATGACAGGAGAAAAAATAAAATACATACACAGTAAGTGAACATAGAGTGATCTAAAGATCCTTCATATCTAGCATAGTGTCCGAGGCAAACTTGCAAATCACATTCTACAAACAAAAACAGGTGTTACATTGCCTAACCAGGCCGTGTCAAAATAATAATTCATCTCAGTCAGTAAATGGCTACAACATTGTGTTTGGTAATACAAAACATTGATCAAATGAACTCATAGAAAAAGTGACTAATCTTTTTTTAAAAAAACATTCTTTGTAGTACATGTTAACAAAAATCAGAGAATTAAATACAAAATACAAAATGCTCCTGCTTAACATGTTAGGGTGTTATATCTTTTTATTACACATCAGCAACATCAACAACATCAGTACATTTGTTGGGTTCAGCATGGCTCAAGTCCTCCATCCTCTGATTATCCACCTTTTCATCGTCGACTTTCTTCTGATGTCAGCACAGCGTCTCTTCTGTCTTCACATAGCACGTTTTTCCTTCTTCAATACCGCACTTTGTAGGTCGTGTCACCACATCTGACTTCTTCTCACTTCCTCCTGGTTTCTATAATATTCCAGATGATTTTTCTGTTCACCTGCGCTTCCTCTACGTTTAGAGCATTTTCATATTCCAGATGAATTTTCTGTTCATCTGCGTTTCTTTATACATCTTCATTTTCATATTCCAGACGATTTTTCTGTTCGTCTGCGTTTCTTTATACATCTTCATTTTCCGTCATATTCCAGATGAATTTTTCTGCTCCATCTGCATTTCTTCTCTGCAACATCATCATTTTCAACATATTCCAAACGATTTTCTGTTCATCTGCCGTCGGCCCCCTCCGGCCGGGATGAAAGCCGGTCCACTGCTTGGGCTGTCGTCTCCTTAGATGACTGTAAGGCAGGTTCCGCGGACCATGGCTCGCCCTCCGTACGTGAGTGTCGGCGGGACCAAAGACCGTCCTGTCTTACACCTTCCACAGTGGTGAATCCCTCCCTGGCTGGGCTCACCAGGGTTCGTTGTGTGGCACTGCATTCCACACTCCTTAACTTCCTAAGGTAGAAAAATATAAAATCTTCTTAATCCTAGACCAGGGGGGACTTGAAAGAAGTGGGGTGGTGTGTGGCGGGTGTGGTGCTGCATTCCTCACGCTGCATTCCTCACGCTGCTACTTCTCTTCTTATATGTGCTGTGGACGGATTCCGGCTAGCCATGGGGCGGTACTGTGTGTGACATTTGACAGAAACAATCCTAAAGGGATGATGGATTAGTTGGAAGTGCATTCGCAAAAAAAAAACAGATATTTACTTTATAAGTTACGTCAATGTTTGGTAACTATTATTTCCGTCACGACAATTTTCTCATTAGGCTGGGTCGGGGAGTGAAGCTCTGCTCACTACATTGAATATCATTTATCACTACGCCTCAAAGAGTACATTACAAATCATACTAGCATAAAAACACACTGAGTGAAGCTCTGTAATTATCGCAATATTAAGTAACACTAACCACCGATTTCGAAGCATAACTCACAGGACAAAACATATGGGGATTGGTGGTCACACTGGACGGTGCGCGGCTGCGGGGCGCGGCTGGCCAGGCCGGCGCGGCGCGGGGCGGGGTGGGGCGAGGCGTGGCGGGTGAGGTGGGGCGAGGCGTGGCGGGTGAGGTGGGGGGAGCCGGGGCGTGGTTGATCGGGCCAGGCCAGGGCTTTGCGGGGCGGAGCGGGGTAGGGCAGGGCAGGGCGGAGCGAGGCGGGAACGGATGGGTACGGAGGGTGAGGTGAGGGTTAGGACAGGGAGGAGGATGTAGGTTAAAAGACATGTTAAGTTAAAACAGTTAGTACAGACACCGCTTTCATAACTGAAACAATTTCTACGTTCAACACTGACCAACACTCAAACTGCACTTGGGCTACTGAGAATGTCACAGATCGCGGGGACAGTGAGAAATCACGTTAAGCACTGAACATATTTCCAGAAAAAAAAAAAATTCGCGCATACCACGACGAGAGACATTTACTTGAGCTGTAACGGTGACACACTAGGACACTTTTCACGCTACGACGCTATGACACAGGAATTACTTATTACATAATTGTAGACAAACTTAGACTGAATCAAATGAAGGATGAAACGAGCCAGGTGTTATGGCTAACCGAGGGAAGGCGTGAGTTTACGTTAAGTTCGCTGCTACCATTATAATAACTAAGCGAGGAAGGCGTGAATTAACGTATATAGTTCGCTGTCACCATTAACAAGGGACAATGAGGGCGTGAGTTACATATAGTACGCTGCCGCCAATATAATGAAACTATATCTTGCATGAACTCCTTATCACGCACTTTCGAACAATGCTCAAACAACGAGTCAGGTGTTATGGCTAAAATGAGGGAGGGCATGGGTTTACTTTAAGTACACTGTTACCAATAACAAGGGACGAGGGAAGCGTGAATTACATATAGTTCGCTGTCACCAATATAATGTTACGAATGCAACCACCCTTGTACTGCCTGCTTCGTCAAGATAGTTACGAGATTACTTCAAAAGATTCTAACTATCACTGTACTGAACACTAAAGTTAAGAGGCGTGAGTTCTTACTTTAAGTGCGCTGCCGCCATTGTAATGAGACAAATCTCACAAGAAGAAGATTACATATAGGTAGAATATTGATAGTATAAGAGTATAAAGAGAGGAAGATTTTGGTAGCGTGGCCGTGATAGTTATTTACTCTTATCGTACACTGGTCGTGTCTTACACGTCAATACACATCTATCACGTTCTTAAAGGCGACTTCTTAAACACTGCTTCGTTACAACTCTTTATTAATCACGAACATGACATGGACACATTAATAACACCTTCTATTGAAGTTACTAGGACATTATATTTACGTTACTAGGACATCTGATTACGTTACTAGACACTCTGATTCTCGGACACGAACATGAAATGAATACACTTCCCACGTAGATAACTCATCCCATGGAAAGCTCTGACAAACACTCACGTGACCTAGGGGAGGCCTAGCAGGTAGTCCTGGGTTGTCTCTATGGGAGACTGCTTAGCTGGGCGCCGGAGGGAAGTCTCGGTCCTGACCGGAGGCGACTGGAGGCGACCGGAGGCGGCTTGCCTCCGGCCCTTGACTTCTCTCGAGCAGTACTCGGGGACGTGGTAGCTGGCCACCTTGTTACAAGACATCTCTCTCTCTGTCTCTGCCTGTGTGTCTCTGGGTATCTCTCTCTGCGAAAAGTCCCGAGGGAGGACTAGGACGTCCTATATATTGGGAGGCGAGCCGTCAGGTTGAGCTGATCGGGGGGGGCGGCGGCGAAGGGTCTCCTTTCATTTGACCCCGCTAATGTAGGGTCAGGTCTGGACGTTTTCAGAGACTATAAGTTGTATTTTCTGGAGAAGTCATCAGGTGGGGCCGTGTGACATGAGAGGCCCTGGTTGATTTGTGGCCCCTTGAGTTGGGCTCCGAGGGTTACATTTGACCTGGCTAATGTGAGGTCAGGTCCGGCCTTTGTTCAGAGAGTAGGTTATTGTATATCGGAAGAGAGTCGGCTGGTGCCTTCTTACATGTCTGTTGTGGTGATATGTCACATGGGAGGGGAGCTAGTTGATTTGTAACCCTGGTCTTGGTCAACCGCAGAGTTACCCTATACTTTTGACCTCGGCTAATGTCGGGTCAAGTCTGGCTTTCCTCGCGATGTAAGCTGTGGTCTGACAACCCCTCACTACACCTCCCGCCAAGACCAAAGCTTACATGCTCAGAAAACTGATGACACATTTAAAGTAGACAGTAACATCATGTGCAGTATCTAATATAGTCCCTGAGGCGATAATGCATCCTTACATTTTACAAATTATAACCCTAGAGATGTATGTTTTTCTACTGGCATAGTTTGATCTGACAAAGCTTACTATACCTCCCGCCAAGATTAAAGCTTCTATGACAGGAGAAAAAATAAAATACTTACACAATAAGTGAACATAGAGTGATCTAAAGATCCTTCATATCTAGCATAGTGTCCGAGGCAAACTTGCAAATCACATTCTACAAACAAAAACAGGTGTTACATTGCCTAACCAGGCCGTGTCAAAATAATAATTCATCTCCGTCAGTAAATGGCTACAACATTGTGTTTGGTAATACAAAACATTGATCAAATGAACTCATAGAAAAAGTGACTAATCTTTTTAAAAAAACATTCTTTGTAGTACATGTTAACAAAAATCAGAGAATTAAATACAAAATACAAAATGCTCCTACTTCACATGTTAGGGTGTTATATCTTTTTATTACACATCATCAACATCAACAACATCAGTACATTTGTTGGGTCCAGCATGGCTCAAGTCCTCCATCCAGCTGGTATCTGAAAATAAGGAATGCTGGCAGCACAACAACGGTAGTCGATTGGTCCTTCTGATTATCCACCTTGTCATCGTCGACTTTCTTCTGATGTCAGCACAGCGTCTCTTCTGTCTTCACATAGCACGTTTTTCTTTCTTCAATACCGCACTTTGTAGGTCGTGTCACCACATCTGACTTCTTCTCACTTCCTCCTGGTTTCTATAATATTCCAGATGATTTTTCTGTTCACCTGCGTTTCTTTATACATCTTCATTTTCATATTCCAGACGATTTTTCTGCTCATCTGCGTTTCTTTATACATCTTCGTTTTCCGTCATATTCCAGATGAATTTTTCTGCTCCATCTGTATTTCTTTATACATCTTCGTTTTCAACATATTCCAGACGATTTTCTGTTCATCTGCCGTCGGCCCTCTCCGGCCGGGATGAAAGCCGGTCCACTGTTTGGGCTGTCGTCTCCTTAGATAACTCGTAAGGCAGGTTCCGCGGACCAGGCCTCGCCCTCCATACGTGAGTGTCGGCGAGACCAAGGACCGTCCTGTCTTACACCTTCCACAGTGGTGAATCCCTCCCTGGCTGGGCTCACCAGGGTTCGTTGTGTGGCACTTCATTCCACACTCCTTAACTTCCTAGTAGAAAAATATAAACTCTTCTTAATCCTAGACCAGGTAGGACTTGAAAGAAGTGGGGTGGTGTGTGGCGGGTGTGGTGCTGCATTCCTCACGCTGCATTCCTCACGCTGCATTCCTCACGCTGCTACTTCTCTTCTTATATGTGCTGTGGTCGGATTCCGGCTAGCCATGGGGCGGTACTGTGTGTGATATTTGCCAGAGAAACAATCCTAAAGGGATGATGGATTAGTTGGAAGTGCATTCGCAAAAAAAAACAAATATTTACTTTATAAGTTACGTCAATGTTTGGTAACTATTATTTCCGTCACGACAATTTTCTCATTAGGCTGGGTCGGGGAGTGAAGCTCTGCTCACTACATTGAATATCATTTATCACTACGCCTCAAAGAGTACATTACAAATCATACTAGCATAAAAACACACTGAGTGAAGCTCTGTAATTATCGCAATATTAAGTAACACTAATCACCGATTTCGAAGCATAACTCACAGGACAAAACATATGGGGATTGGTGGTCACACTGGACGGTGCGCGGCTGGCCAGGCCGGCGCGGGGCGAGGCGTGGCGGGTGAGGTGGGGGGAGCCGGGGCGTGGTTGATCGGGCCAGGCCGGGGCTTTGCGGGGCTTTGCGGGGCGGGGCGGGGCGGAGCGGGGTAGGGCAGTGCAGGGCGGAGCAAGGCGGGAACGGATGGGTACGGAGGGTGAGGTGAGGGTTAGGACAGGGAGGAGGATGTAGGTTAAAAGACATGTTAAGTTATAACAGTTAGTACGGACACCGCTTCTATCACTAAAACACAATGGGTACATTTAACACTGATCGACAATTAAAATGCACTTGGGATACTGAGAACTTCACAGAACGCGGGGAACACTGAGAAATTATATTAAGGACTGAACATATTTCTAGAAAAAAAAAAAATTCGCGCATACCACGACGAGAGACATTTACTTGAGCTGTAACGGTGACACACTAGGCCACTTTTCACGCTACGACACGGGAATTACTTATTACACAATTGTAGACAAACTTAGACTGAAACAAATGAAGGATGAAACGAGCCAGGTGTTATGGCTAACCGAGGGAAGGCGTGAGTTTACGTTAAGTTCGCTGCTACCATTATAATAACTAAGCGAGGAAGGCGTGAATTACATATATAGTTCGCTGTCACCTATAACAAGAGACAAGGAGGGCGTGAGTTACATATAGTACGCTGCCGCCAATATAATGAAACTATATCTTGCATGAACTCCTTATCACGCACTTTCGAACAATACTCAAACAACGAGTCAGGTGTTATGGCTAAAATGAGGGAGGGCATGGGTTTACGTTAAGTACACTGTTACCAATAACAAGGGACGAGGGAAGCGTGAATTACGTATAGTTCGCTGTCACCTATAACAAGGGACAAGGAAGGCGTGGGTTACACATAGTACGCTGCCGCCATTGTAATGAAACGGATCTTGTTAGAAGAAGTAGGTTAGGAGGTTATAGTAGTAGAATATTATAGCGAGAGGAGTATAAAAGAGATGAAGATTTTGGTAGCGTGGCCGTGATAGTTATTTACTCTTATCGTACACTGGTCGTGTCTTACACGTCAATACACATCTATCACGTTCTTAAAGGCGACTTCTTAAACACCGCTTCGTTACAACTCTTTATTAATCACGAACATGACATGGACACATTAATAACACCTTCTATTGAAGTTACTAGGACATTATATTTACGTTACTAGGACATCATATTACGTTACTAGACACTCTGATTCTCGGACACGAACATGAAATGAATACACTTCCCACGTAGGTAACTCATCCCATGGAAAGCTCTGCCAAACACTCACGTGACCTAGGGGAGGCCTAGCAGGTAGTCCTGGGTTGTCTCTATGGGAGACTGCTTAGCTGGGCGCCGGAGGGAAGTCTCGGTCCTGACCGGAGGCGACTTGCCTCCGGCCCTTGACTTCTCTCGAGCAGGCCTGGTGGTGTAGTAGCTGGCCACCTTGTTACAAGACAACTCTCTCTCTGCGAATTCCCGAGGGAGGACCAGGACGTCCTATATATTGGGATGCGAGCCGTCAGGTTCAGCTGGCCGGGGGGCGGGGGGCGGCGAAGGGTCTCCTTACATTTGACCTCGCAAATGAGAGGTCAGGTCTGGACTTTTCAGAACTATCTGGGAAAGTCATCAGGTGGGGCCGTGTGTATATTGGGAGAGCAACCGTGAGAGTTCCCCTACACTTGACCTCCCAAACGTCGGGTCAGACTGGAGTTTCTGAGATGTAAGGAGAAGTCATCAGGTGGGGCCGTGTGACACGAGAGGCCCTGGTTGATTTGTGGCCCCTTGAGTTGGGCTCCAAGGGTTACATTTGACCTGGCTAATGTGAGGTCAGGTCCGGCCTTTGTTCAGAGAGTAGGTTATTGTATAGTGGAAGAGAGTCGGCTGGTGCCTTCTTACATGTTTTGTTGGGGCCACATGTCACATGGGAGGGGAGCTAGGCTGATTTACAATCCTTGGTCAACCGCAGAGTTACCCTATACTTTTGACCTCGGCTAATGTCGGGTCAAGTCTGGCTTTCCTCGCGATGT
>NW_024716125.1:0-12274 GCF_018991925.1 Homarus americanus | reverse complement strand
TCTGCAAACGTAGGGGCGCTAATTCGAGTGTATTGATGAGAAATCACACCAGACACCCTCCGAGCTGTCATGAACTGTACCCCAGCTCGATGCCGCAGGTACAATATATCTATCATATTTCCTGTAGTGTTATGATATATTGCTCTATGGGTAGACAGCATACAAAGTAAATAATATGTTCAGGAATGAAATTTTTATTGTGACAGTCAGTCTGCAGAGCTATTTCATATAGTTTTCCTGTGAGTTTCAAAACAAACTAGAGATTAGAGTTGTCAGTGGGTCGTAGTGTAAGTGAGGCTGGTGGGATATGTTTCTCACACTCCTCCACTTACGTGGGGAAGTATTTGTGCGACTGTTTAACGATGTAACGAGAGGTTTTCCTAAGTACCTCCTACAAGGCTGGGACAAAACAATTTTTCCTGGTCTGAAGTAACAAAAACTTGTTGCAGTGATTCCCCTTAATTAGGGTAAATGAGTCGAAATTACTTCTAGTGCTTCATCTCCAGTTAAGGGTAAGGTTTTACTTACGAACATTTGATTCTCTGGTCATTCTAAAGGTCTTAACGAGCGAGAGGGTCTAGCTAAAGAACTTGCCTCCTCCTCCTTTAAAACACCCTATCTCTCGTTTCATAACGCTAACGAGGGCGTAGTTAAGGATCATCATCAAGACTCTTAAACGTTCCTACGTTAATAGTTTCCTCTAAACTCTGGGTGAAGAACGTCTCCAGTTACAGTATAGAGTCTCGGGGATATGGCTCCATTTTCACTGCTATATTTGTGTCATATCTTAAACGGGTAAATCGGTTCTTATATACGGATTGGCAGTGTCACTAATCTTTCATAATTCTGGGCCAGTCCCATGACACACACACACACACGGAAGGTGATCCAGCTCAACATCTCGTAAACTTATAACGAGTCCATGAATACAGAAACTGGTACCTGATTGACTGTTGGGTTGATGTGCGGGGTAGTGTCGTATACGTGTTGATATCCTGGGGTGACGGTTTGGGAGATGGTTCCTCTTAGACCCAGTCGTTACCCTTAGCATTTTATTGCCCCGACAGAAAGAAGGGAGGATTTATAGTTTTCGGTGTCCTATATGAAAAACTCGTTAAAATTTGGCTCGTGGGAGATTTGTTGCTTAGCGTTTGTTTGGGTTATGTGATAAATTTGGTTTTATAATGTTTACTTGTGACGGTGGTCCTGTAGTCAGTCAGTCAGTCAGTCAGTCAGTCAGTTAGTTAGTTAGTTAGTTGGTTAGTTAGTTAGTTAGTTAGTCAGTTAGTTGATGTTGTTAGTCAGTCAGTCAGTCAGTTAGTTAGTTAGTTATTTGGTTAGTTAGTTAGTTAGTTGGTCAGTCAGTCAGTCAGTCAGTCAGTCAGTCGGTCAGTTAAAGCAGGGAGGGACGTGAAGTGAAGAAATAAAAAAGTAATTATGCTTGGGAAGATGAGACTAGTGATTGGAGGTGAAGATGGGAGATGTTAATGTAGTGGTGGAAGTAGAGTTTCGGGTCAATAGGAGTTGGGTGGACGTGACGGAGTGTAAAGCTAGGTGATGGTGAAGAATAGTTAAGTAGTCATTATTTTCCTAGTGTCACATTTGTTTTCTTTCTTTCTTTCTTTTTCTTTTCTTTCTTTCTTTCTTTCTTACAAAATACAAACTTTATAACAAAACCAAAACAAACGCTACACACAGATTTCCCATAAGTCAAATTTTACCGAGTTTTCCTCTCTCTCTCTCTCTCTCTCTCTCTCTCTCTCTCTTCTCTTAAACGTCTAGCTCTGAGAGACCTTACAACAATACACCTCGTCCGCCGGCCAGCTGATAATCCCTGTTTACCTAAATTCTTAGTATTTCCACCCAATCGGGGATTAGTGAATCTGTTAATCCGATGTGTGAGTCTGAAATGTTGTTCGGTTTCCTCTCCCTTCTCCACTTTTCCTCTTTTATTTCCCTTCCCCTTCCTTTCTTCTTCCTCCCTTTTCTTCTCACCCCTTCCCTTTTTTTCTTCCCTCGTCTTCTCTTGTTTCTTCCTCTGGTCACTTCCGTTCTTCTTTCTTCGTTCCTCTCTCTTTCTCCATCTTACTCTTGTCCCTATGCACCTCTTTTCCTTCTCCCCGTTTCCTGCCTTTTCCACCTTCTCCCTGTCTTCTCCTTCCCCTCTCCTCTCCCCGTCCTCTCCCTCTCCCTGTCCCTCTCCTCTCCCTGTCCCTCCTCTCCCCCTCCCTCTCCCTCTTTCCTTCATCAAGCCATACTCAGTCAATTGGTATTTCCTCTCAAAACCACTATTCCAGTCTCTCTCTATCTCTCTCTCTCTCTCTCTCTCTCTCTCTCTCTCTCTCTCTCTCTCTCTCTCTCTCTCTCTCTCTGTTTGTTTTTGACTAACTCACCCCATCCTTGCGTCACACTTCCAGGGCGTTGTTGATGATGGTGGTAGTTGTGGTGGTCGTCATGGTAGTTGTGGTGGTGGTGGTCGTCTTGGTTTTTAGTGGTCGTCATGGTAGTTGTGAGTGGTTGTCATTGTAGCTCTATTGGTCGTCATGGTAGTTGTAGTGGTCGTAATGGCAGCTCTGGTGGTCGTCATGGGAGTTGTGGTGGTCATGATAGTTGTAGTGGTCGTCATGGTAGTTGTAGTGGTCGTATTGTAGTTCTGGTGACCGTCATGGTAGTTATAGTGGTCGTCATTGTGGTTGTAGTGGTCGTCATGGTATTTGTGATAGTCGTCATGGTAGCTATAGGGTTGTCATGGTAGTTGTAGTGGTCGTCATTGTGGTTGTAGTGGTCGTCATGGTAGTTGTATTGGTCGTCATGGTAGCTGGATTGGTCGTCATGGTAGCTGGATTGGTCGTCATGGTAGTTGTATTGGTCGTTATGCTAGTTGTGGTGGTCGTCATGGTAGTTGTGGTGGTCGTCATGGTAGTTTTGGTGGTCGTCATGGTAGTTGTGAGTGGTCGTTATGGTAGTTGTATTGGTCGTCATAAGGCGTTTGTGGTGGTCGTCATGGTAGTTGTATTGGTCGTCATAGTAGGTGTGGTAGTCGTCATACTAGTTGTATTGGTCGTCATAGTGGTTGTATTGGTCGTCATGGTAGTTGTATTGGTCGTCATGGTAGTTGTGGTGGTCGTCATAGTAGTTGTATTAGTCGTCATGGTATTGGTCGTCGTGATGGTTGTATTGGGTCGTCATGAGTAGGTTAGATGGGGTGGTTGTCATGGTGGTTGTAGTGGTCGTCATGGTAGTTAGAGGGTCGTCATGGTAGTTTTAGTGGTCGTCATTGTGGTTGTAGTGGTCGTCATGGTAGTTTTAGTGGTCTTCATGGTAGTTGTGATGGTCGTAATGATAGTTATAGGGTCGTCATGGTATAGTGGTCGACTGGTCGTCATTGTGGTTGTAGTGGTCGTCATGGTAGTTGTATTGGTCGTCATGGTAGCTGGATTGGTCGTCATGGTAGCTGGATTGGTCGTCATGGTAGTTGTATTGGTCGTTATGCTAGTTGTGGTGGTCGTCATGGTAGTTGTGGTGGTCGTCATGTTGGTTGTGGTGGTCAATCATGGTAGTTGTGGTGGTTGTCATGGTGGTTGTGGTGGTTTGTCATGGTAGCGGATTTATTGGTCCGTCATGGTAGGTGTGGTGGTCGTCATGCTAGTTGTATTAGTCGTCATGGTAGTTGTATTGGTCGTCATAGTAGTTATGTTGGTCGTCTGTAGTAGCTGTGGTGGTCGTTATGGTAGTTGTGGTGGTCGTCATAGTAGTTGTATTGGTCGTCATGGTATTGGTTGTATTGGTCGTCATGGTAGTTGTATTAGTCGTCATAGTAGTTATTGGTCGTCATGGTAGTTGTGGTGGTCGTCATGGTAGTTGTGATGGTCATGGTAGTTGTGGTAGTTATAATTGGTCGTCATGGGTGGAGTTGGCTAAAAAGTTGGGGGATAGAGTTAGGATGGGTTTAATGAGTTTTTGGGAGGACAGGGGCAGGCGGGGCAGAGAGGTCGTGGAGTACAGAAGGTTGTTGTTATTTCCTTCACCGGCCAGAGGCGACGACTACGACCCCCATCCCCCTCGGGTACTTACCTAGCTGGTTGTTGGTATTCGTTCGTTCTCCATCTGTCTCCTCGACCTTCTGGACCCAGATATTGTGCGCTGTTATTCATGTTCTCTCTCTCTCTCTCTCTCTCTCTCTCTCTCTCTCTCTCTCTCTCTCTCTCTCTCTCTCTCTCTCTCTCTCTCTCTCTCTCTCCTCTCTCTCTCCTCTCTCTCTAACTTTTTCTCTCTCTCTCTCATATCTGTGGGGAAGGAAGAGGCAGACGTTTGATTATATAGGGTGTAACTGATTAGTCCAGTGGTGGTAATAGTTGTTGTTGTGGTAGTGGGTAGGTGGCCCAGTGGTAGTAATAGTTGTTGTTGTGGTCGTTCTAAGTCGTTCAGTAGTGGCTGATGGTTGAGTCATTAATGGCAGTAAGGTGATTGGCAGCTTAATAATAGTATAAAGTTAAGAACAAGTACCATACAGGTCAGGGTCGGGATTTATAAACATTTTAAAGGTTATTTTTAATTATCTCTTGTTAACTGATGCTTGGTGTACGTATCATAATTACTACAGTCTCTCCTTGTAATTTTGCCGCCATATTGGACGGTATTTATGTGATTTAGCGAAAGTCAGTCGATAAGATAAGTTTTTACATCTACAGATAGTGAGATAGGAGGAAAAAATCACCGTAAGAACCTTTGAGAATCTTAGCCATTAATTATATATTCCACAAGAGTCGTAATGTAAGATTTCCTCCTTAACTGATTATTAGGGGAAGATTTAACTGATTCATATAAGCAATAATATTCATGGCGTTGAAATTACACCGAGACTCTACCATCCCTGGCAGCTTTTCTTATCGCCAGCTAGGGAAGAAAAACTGATCTGACGAAAGTTATGAGAATTAGGGCGTTGTGTGATGGTAGTGATAAAGTGACCAGGTGGGAGGGGAAGGGGAGTAGTGTAGGTGTTAGTGATCGTTAATGATAACTGTGGTTGTGGTGATGATCCGTGCTGATGATTGTGATGGTGGTAGTTGTCATGGTGGTAGCGAGGATGGCCATGTATACCACGTGACGGGAAGAACTCGTTTATCCTTGAATAAAACAAATAACAATACCGTAATAAAGGTGTTTTTGTCGTGGCCCTGAAAGACCTCACCTGTGTGGGGGGTGATTTATCCATTGACACACGTCGAGGTCTCTGTGTGATGGGTGGTGCTCTGACATTCCTCCTGCTAATCATTATATATTGTCAGACTCATTAACATACTGATGTAGAATGACAAGGCGTAACATTCACGGAAATTGGCTGTTTGCTGATGTTACTTAAAGGGTTGTTAGGAGTGTAATGAGGCGGAAATTTAAAAGTAGTTTGGATATAAATGTTATCCAATTAGTTATTTTTGTGTTCGGGAATGATCAGTTAATTAGGAAAGTGAGGGAGGAAGGTGAAGGGTTGGGGAATGAGAGAAGTGGGGGTGGAGTAAAGTGTTGGGGAAGTGGTGGAGGAGGATGGAGTGTTGGGGAATTGAGGCAGGCGGATGGGGAGTTGGCAAATTAAGGATGGAGGAGGATGAGGGTTAGGGAAGTAAGAGGGGTAGGAAGCGCCTAGAGACTGGGGGTACAGGAAGGCCAGGCAGTAAAGGACAAGACAAAGTGACCAGTACACAATGTTAATACTCCGGGAGTGAGTTTATCACTTGTTTCCTCTGTGTGAGTGTGTGTGTGTGTGTGTAATAATAATAATAATAATAATAATAATAATTAACGGTTTATTGAAAAAGTTCTGCAGCCCGAAGGCTGAAAATATACATTGGACATAAATGACTTATTACATACATTGGTGGTTTAACAAAAGCCTTCATTAGAGAAAGGTAAAGGAACATACAGTGAACATACAGATTAATGTAGGTGTTGAACAGCAAAAACGTAGTGTAGTAACTCCCTCCCAGATGGTGTTAGGAGGGACCTCACGTGGTGTAGTAGTTCCCTCACAGATGGTGTTATGGTGGAGGCCTCACGTGGTGTAGTAATTCCTCACAGATGGTGTTATGAGGGACCTCATGGTGTGTAGTACCCTCACAGATGGTGTATGAGGGGCCTCGTGGTGTAGTAATTCCTCACAGATGGTGTTATGAGGGGCCTCGTGGTGTAGTAATTCCCTCACAGATGGTGTTATGAGGGGCCTCACGTGGTGTAGTAATTCCCTCACAGATGGTGTTATGAGGGGCCTCACGTGGTGTAGTAATTCCCTCACAGATGGTGTTATGAGGGGCCTCACGTGGTGTAGTAACTCCTTCACATATGGTGTTATGAGGGGCCTCACGTGGTGTAGTAATTCCCTCACAGATGGTGTTATATGAGTGAGGTGTGGTTCCAGGCCTTCCTATCGTAGACGGATTAACACATCGCTGGTAGTTGGGTCTCACAGGCCGTTATCACTGTGTGTGTGTGTGTGTGTGTGTGTGTGTGTGTGTGCGCGCGCTACAAAGTTGCATGTATATCAAGCAGTGGTCCTCCCCACCCTGCTATATGGCAGCGAGACATGGGTCACATACAGGAGGCACCTCAAGGCACTTGAAAACTTTCACCAACGTAGTCTACGTTCCATCCTCCGAGTTCTCTGGGAAGACAAGAGAACAAATGCCAGAATTCTCGCTGACACAAACTGTAGGAGCATCGAGGCTACCTTTATCCATGAACAACTACGTTAGACTGGCCATTTTCCCCGCATGAACGACAGTAGACTGCCAAAGCAGCTGCTTTACAGTCGCCTAACGAATAGTAAACGTCTTAAGACAAACCTGAAAAGGTGCCAAATTGGCCCCCACACCTGAGACACTATTACTCCACGCCGTAACGCTTGGAGGAGCACCACACGAGAAGATGTCAATACTTTCGAGTTAGCCCGACTGCATACCGAGGCAGACAAGCGCCAACGCCGGAAAGACGCTGCCGCTGCCCCTCCCGCACTAGCTGTAGCCCTCCACACATGCAACATATGTGAACGACCCTGCCGGTCCCGTATCGGCCTCGCTAGTCAACTCAGAGCTCGCCAACGAAGATGACTTCCTTAATTACTCATATCATTGTCTCATAGCTGGATGATCGTCATACTCGATTAGGAGTGACAGTAAAGTAGTAGTAGTAGTGCCCCCCCCCCCACCCACACATACATCCGACAGGTCAGCTGATCACCACTTTCTCTCTCTCTCTACTTCATTCACTGACTTTCGGAACTCTTGTTGGCTCTCTGTCTGTATGATATATATACATTCATCATGAGATTAATATCTACCCTGTATTAATATCTGTTCTAGTATACAGTTAACACGTCCTTCTTCTACCTGTATATTTTTACGTAAGCAATATAATTAAACCTGTACTTTTACCTGTATACTTTAATCGTACTGTACCTCTATCTGTACTTGTAATAGTGTGTGTTAATTAAGGACCTGATTTAGAATGTTAAAGTCCTGTATTCCCAGATTTCACGGTTATGGTTGATTGAAACATTGATTGAAACATTTTATTTAGCCAGAAAAACACAGATACAGAGTGGATAATAATAACAATATTAACATGGCTGAGCCAGTTGAGAACCTGAGCTCTCTTTGAGGCACCTGATATATACTATACATTTATCTCAAGGAAGAATTATGTAACATTTAGTATCATCTGGAATAGTACAATAGCATGGTAGTAATAAGTACATCTCATAGTGTTACCACGGTTATCACTTCAATATTTATTTATTTTATTATTTATTATTTTTTATTTTTATTTATACATACATATACATACACACACACACACACACACATATATATATATATATATATATATATATATATATATATATATATATATATATATATATATATATATATATATATATATATATATATGTATATATATACATACACTTATACATATAAATTACAGTGGAATTGAAAAACATAAGTATAATGGGGGAGCAGTACAACCTGGGTTGTACAGTAATAAGGTTGAACAAGAGGACAGAGCTGTCAGGATTATGTCTAGTTGGCAATTATGTTTATTGCAATGGTAATTACTTATTTATTTACATGATAATTTCCGATAAAACGGTTTTGATGGTACAATCTAAGCAGGTACTGTAAATATAGTAGGTGTTACAAGAAATATTAATACTTAGACTATAGATATTTTTTAAGAGATGATTTAAAGGTAGGGAGCGTAGTCTTTGCTCGGATGGGTGGGGGTAAGTTGTTCCACACCTTCACACCATGATATTTTATGGAGGTCTGGGACTGAGAGGAGCGCATGGGGGGTGGTCTTAGTAGCTCTGGGTGCCTTAAGTTGTATCTCTGATTATTCCAGAACTGGAAATAAATATTGTCAAGCAAGTGATTGATAGATTTGTAGACAAAGAGGGCACAGCAGTAAGCGTTAATATCCTCGAATTTTAAAAATTTCAATATAGCAAATTTTTCGTTTGTGATCTGTTTTTTTTTTTAAGTAGGTCATTGTCCGTACAACTCTCTTTTGTGCAGTAACCAGAGATTGTGTTTTTGAAGAGCCAGAGGCCCCCCATAGTGTGTGACACTGTATCAGGTGGTGGTGACCAAGTGATCGGGAGTGACGTTAAATATGATAGTAATTTGATTAAATGTTAATGAAATGTTTTTGTTAATGGTTAATGGTATTAATATGTGTTTCTTTCTTTATAGGTGAGTACTGACTGAGGGTAGTGGGTGAGGATAACGCTTCCTGTAAACTACTGGGAGATGGAAGGTGAGCGAGTGTTGAGGTGAGTGAGTGAGTGAGTGAGTGAGTGAGTGGATATATAATATTTTGTGTAGTTTACCCGAGAGTGACCTACAAGTCTTCTTAAAATATATATATTGTTTAAATTTATATTTTCAAACAGGTATATTAAATGCAAAATTTATTATTTAAGCATGCTAAAATAATCTCGCAAAGATGTACACCCTCCCCCCACACACACGTCCATTTGTTATCTATCACCATTTCACATATTTCACTTATTTACTAAATTATTTGAATGTTACTTATTTTTACTCCTTATTTTTGGTAATTCTGTAGGTTACTGCACTGTTGTTTCTGGTACGTTTACTGTACCGTAACTGCCGCACCTCTTGCTTATCACTATCACTAAATCTTGTAACTTTCTAAATTTCACCCATCACCTGCGCGACACCTGCAAGGCTAACAGAGGTACCCAGATTAATGCTTACCCTAGATAAGCCGTACCCACTAGATATAAAAACCATCTTAATCCTTGATCACAACGTACCCCCACTTGGGTAAATTACAGGTAGTCATGTTAAAAACGTTGTATGCCTTGAATTATACTTAACCATGGCCAGCATATCAGTCTTGTATATAAACTTGCCCATCCCTGGTAAAGCGTCCCAGCCAATGCCTTAAGTATACTCAAAGCAAACCCTATTTTTTTTTCTTTTTTTACGGGATTAGCCCACCAGGGCACAGGTCATTGACCCACATCGGGGCCTCGGAGGCGAAAATATAATAATAATAATAATAATAATAATAATAATAATAATAATAATAATAATAATAATAATAATTATTAATAAAAAATACTAATTCTATAATAATAATAATAATAATAATAATAATAATAATAATAATAATAATATTAATATTAATACTGTATAGTCATAAATAAATATGAAAATTAAAAAAAAATCAAGAGTGAGAAATGATATACTGTATGTATGTTGTGTTGTCAAACGAAGAGAAACAATTGAGACCCTGCAATTGTGTGTAAATGAGGCAGAAAGTCAGATCAGCAACCTGGGACTTGGTCACAATTTTTGTGATGCCTTATGGCAGCAGGGTCTACCATTAGACAATACATTATGCTTCCCATATCCTCCCAGGCAGTAGTACCTCCCTGTTTGATAGATGCCTACTACCTGGGCTCTAGTTAAGCCCGTTCTGTGCTCTTAATTAAAACGTACCAAGCTCTTGGCCACAACACACCCAAACGCGGACATAACTTTCCGTATCTTCCAAGTATCAAAAGTTTCTATGTAAAAATTTCCACAGAAAGAAATAGTTACATGATACTAAGGTACTCTTTCAACACATTATTCTTATATATTGATGCAATGTCTTAATTATCTCCAGGGAAGAAACCGCTGGCTGTATGTTGGACCAAAACGACTCATTGACTAGTTTTACGTGTTTATTGTACATTAAATAAAAACAGAAGAAAATATCCCAAGGTGTTTATTATGTAATGATAACATATTTTTATCATGTAAAATTTTATATAAAAAAGATCTGACGTCACAGGATCACCTGAAGAATAACCTCCAGCTTATTTTACCTGAATATTAAACAACCCAACGTTACTTAGAGGGTTGGTTAGGTTAGGTAATGTTAGGTTACCGTTAGGGTGGTTATTCTTCAGGTGATCCTTATTATGTTATCAGGAAACTTGCCTCTTAACCCCACGACCATCCCTCCATCCGCTAACTTGTATACACACACGATACCGGCATCGACACCAAGTTAGCACCAGGTAATGTACACTGATTATAATATTTGTACTCACCGCTGTGATACCATCCAGGGAGCACGGGGGTAATGATGGAGATTTAAGTCCAGTTATACTTAAAGACATCATTGTAACAACACATCACCTGACTATATATATATATATATATATATATATATATATATATATATATATATATATATATATATATATATTATATATATATATGTGTATATATATATATATATATATATATATATATATATATGTTTCATGTAAATCCACAATGAAATGGATAAGATAAATCTTGATAAATCTTGTATGTATGTATATATATATATATATATATATATATATATATATATATGTATGTATATATGTGTGCAGCTGAGGCTGTTTTATGCCCTGACCATAGAGCCCAAGGTCTCAGAGGACTAGGTATTGAGAGATGCAAGTTAAAAATCTGGATAATCTGTGAGGGAGGGTGAAGGATCGAGGTGGTGTAGCAAGCCTTCTAGACAGGTGTCAGAGAGTTGATCATCTTAAACTTCAGTGAGCTGACTGGAGCTACAGGTATGCTCAGCTAACCCAGGTGCTGACCTGGCCCACACAGGCGCATTGGTGGTGTGAGTCAGTCACGGTGGCAGCTGTGTTGAGGAGAGGTATGTGCACATGTGTGTTGGGTGGTGATGGTGCTAGCAGGTTCAGTGTGAAGATGGTGATGGTGGCGGGTTAGTGTGAAGAGATGATGGTGATAGTGGCGGGGTTAGTTAGCAGAAGATGGGGAGGTCAGTGTGGGTCGGTGTGGTGAGAGTGGGGGGGACATTAAGCACTGCTCTCCATGGTCCTCACCTTCTTATCTTCACTCACGTTTGTGATCACTAATTCTGTTCTATATATATCTTTAGAGTACTTATATATCCCTTCATCACTTGAAGCTTCCCATTACATTAGTTCTGGTACTTTTGGTCTGTGTCTGATCTTTCCATATTTTTGGGATCCTTTGATGATATCTTGGTTTCTGTTCATGTGTGTTTATTGTTGTTGTTTGGTGTTGCTATTTATTATCTCGCTCATGGACCTTTTCTTTTAAGTGTTAATCGGAACCTATATCATCCATCGGGTTAACATATAAAAGGTATATATTTATTATCCTCCTCTCTCCCCCAACGTTGACAGGGGAGGGGTGTAACAGGACATTCTTTTACAAAAAATGGATGGTATATTATTTTTCTGGCTGAGGAGTGTTGATACAAGAACACCTAGGGAGAGGCAGGGGGAACCAGGGTTGATCAGGTGCTGTATGCTAGTAGGAGGCGGGGAGGTGATGTCGGGGTAGGAGATGGTGAGGTTTGAGAGGATAGGAGCCGGATGAAGGCAAAGATTAAGGGTGATGTTAGTTATTAGTTTAACAAATTATTGACAAAGTTTGGGTACAGTTTGCCTATTCTGGTAATTCAGTCGGATCTGACATTGAGGTGATATCACTGTTCACACTTTTTTGGACAGTGGTTCATACTTGTTGGACGTCATATTCTGGTGAAGACTAATCTATTGTGGGCTAGCAGATTTGGGATAAACGTAAAATTTCATAAAGCCTAATTCAATGTAACAATTGCAAAGTTGTAGTGATTACAATAATGAATGGGTGGTCTGAGTCTTTGACGGTGTGCATTCAATAATATAATTAATTATGTATGCTAAGAACTT